>NC_056732.1:1804435898-1804525898 GCF_019279795.1 Protopterus annectens
GTACTACTCCCTGCTGGTGACTGCTGCCTGCTGGATCAATATCCCTGTTGGCACCAGCCAGGATCATGTGCCCATGGCCTGCTGCTTTGTAGCATGGACAGCACACCCCCTTCATTAGTGCTGGTGGTACTGCCAGCATGGGAATGTGATGGTGCATGGCCATGTAGACCCTCAGTTGATTGTGGTGCTGCCCTACAGCCACATGGCTGCTGGCCAGTGTCCGGCAAATGCTCAAGCACAGTTATTCCATGGTCGAGGAGTGCTAAGGTCTCCCGCTACCATCTATCCATGACCCCAGTATGCTCACAGATGGCTGGAGTGAGTTCATATTGCCACAGACATCAGGAACGTGCTCATCCATGACCCTGTGTATATGTCTGGTATTAGGTTCATTACGTGCCTGTGCCCCCATGACAGCCTGAAACATGCATCTGGTGACTGCTGCCATGGCACTTGCAACAGAGCATGATGGGCTACAATCCTCCTCTGAGCGCCCCTGCCAATCCTACTATGTGAGACCTTGCCAGCACTCTGGCTATGGCTAGTGCCTGCACCCTCACTTGCCATAGTCACCACAGTAACCTGCTCCATGTCACTACCTGCCAACTGTCCATTATCTGTGGCCACTGGTGACGGGGTATGTGTGGGCATTGTGACTGTGTGTGGGGATGGGGTTGACAATAGTGTAATGCCAACTGATGGCACAGTATCAGCCCCTGACGACCCCACCTGTGTCTCAATATAAGTATCATCATAGTCAGATTTTGCAGAGACACTGACATCAGTATCAGAGTGGGAGGGACTGCAGCCACCATGTCCACCTGTGAGGGAAAAACAACATATGTAAATTACTATTGGCACTATAAGGTTTACTGGTACACACACACACACACACACACACACACACACACACACACACACATACACACACACACACACACACACACACACACACACACACACACACACACACACACACACACACACACACACACACATGCATGTGAGGTGCCTCAAATGCATTACACAGACCTCACATTAGCTGACTGGGGGCATTCACAACACACAGTCAGGCAATAGCATACGCACTCTGGACTGACCCTCAGCATCATGAAGTGCAGCCCTTTCCAGTTACCATTACTTCTAAGATACACCTCTGGGATATGTGAGTAGTGTTAGTAGGTGATGGCCCTTCACCTAGCACACACTGCACCCATGTACATTATTGTTGTTCGCCTGTATAGCACTGTGGCAACTCCTACAGAACATAACCCCCAACTGTACAGGGTTTTGCTGAATGTCTACATGTGTGACTCATATGTTTGGTCTGTTCCTCATAATTCCTGTGTTTGTCTGATACATTACTTGGTTGGCCTGTAGATTGGTGCCACTAAGTAATGTCTTAATTGGAGGTGCAGACTGAATAACCTGCAGTACATGTATTTTAAAACAAAGCCGGTTACTCAAACAACTTACCAAGCTTCCAGTGGATATAGTAAGTGTACACATACCTGTTAACATGCCAGGTTGTTGTGATATATCACATGAAACCTGAGAAATCAGGTCTTAACATTGCCATTATTTCATATGACATGTAACCTGTGTAGTCCAGCTGAAGAACATACACATAAGTTACAGGTAACATCTGGTAACTGAAATAGGTACAATAGGCTGGTTGCATGAGTGTGAACACCCTTAAAGTAATACTCTGTTAAAGCAACTTTTGATTTAATCACAGCAAGCAGTCCTCTTGGGAAGGTGTCTATTAGCATGGCACATCTTGACGTGCCAATGTTTGCATAATCTCCCTTTCAAAAAACCTCCAACTATGTCAGATTGCAAGGGCATCCCCTGTGCACTGCCCTATTCAGGCCACCCTGCATATATCCTATTAGATGTAGGTGTGGGCACTGACTTGGCCAGTGCAGAATGTTGCATGTGTTCTGGTGAAACCAACCTTTTGTTGATATGGATGTATGGTTTGGGCCATTGTTGTATGGAAAGGTGGAATTCCTCACCATCCACAGCTGTGTGGCAGACACCAGAACGTTTTGGATCCACAAGGGACCAGTGTTTGCAACTGTTCATAATCCCCTCTAACTTGGCTACAGCCCCAGTTCAAGCTTGTGAACAGCAACCCCAAAGCAGGATACTGCCATCAATATGCTTCACTGTGGGGGTGGTGTTGTTGTGGTGATGTGCAGTGGTGATATTGTGCCAAACACACCTGTTAGAATTGTGGTCAATGAATGCAACCGTGGTCCTATATTACCATAACATATTTTCCCACTTGCTTTTTGGAGACCTGATGTATTGTTTTCATACTTTCACCAGTCCTGGATATCATTTGGTATGAGGAATTTCGGCCATCTTCCAACCCTACCCTATAGGCAGGACATATGGAGACCATGGAAGGTTGTTGTGACATGTAGTACACACCCAGTACTTGCTGGAGATTCCTGCTACTCCTTCACTATTGCTGTAGGGTTCCTGACAGCCTCCCTGGCCAGTTTTGGTCTTGTATTTGCATAGACTTTGGTGGGATGTCCACTCCTTCACAATGTCACTGTAGCCCCATATTTTCACCACCTTTTGATGACTGTCTGCACTGTGTTCCATGGTATGTGCAATGCTGTGGAAATGTTTTTGTACCCTTCTCCAGGCTGATACATCCCAAACATGTGGTCCCTTAGCAGCTTTGTCAGCTCTATGTGAACCATGGCTGTTGCTGTAGCAGGCAACTGGGTATATGTTAGGATAATCCTGGCAGGACAGCAGACCATTAGTTGCTGCTTATCAAAGAGTCTCTGTAATTGATGGCTATTGTGTATCCAATAAGATGCACTGCTGTAGTTATAGCAAAAGCTGCCTCAACACAGTACTAGCTTCAGCCTGTGCACACATATGCATCTAGGTTGTTGTACTATTATGCGTCATTATTGTTCCCCTAACAGATTTGTTTGCTTTACAATTGAATTGTATAGGTTATAGGTCACATGAAAGGTTGGCAGTATTTTGAACTTGTCTGTTGTGCTCTCATTTTTATATATCACGCATACCTGGCATTCTAACAGGTGTGTACAACATTTATATGCACTGTAGACCACTAATTTCTACAATATGACCCTAGCTTTTGGGCCTTTGTTCCCCCATTTTGTCGGTCTTTGTTCAGGTGTCCTGCAATGACAGATTGTGAGGTATGCTGCAGATATGTGACATCTCCTGCAAATAGGCCCCTGTCATGAACACCATGATACAATGCAGTAAACACCACCACAGGTGAACATGCAGATATTGCCAAATGGCAGAGTATAACAGTTATGTGCATGGTCACATGCATTAACTTTAGCATGCCTGAGGTAATGGTGTGCTACCACAGGAAAACCCCATACTTACTGGGTTCAGGCTGCTGTCCCATGTGCAGACCAGAGGGACCTATGTAGTTGTGAGTGGGAGATATTGTCAGCATATTCACATCAGGCATTGTTACAAGATGAACGCTACATTTCTGCACAGTTGCTGTCCTTCATCATAAATGTGCACTTCTGTGCATTACTGCACCCCACCCACTAATCCATTTTGCACTGACATATGCATCTAGAGACTCTGCAGAAGACAGTTTAAATGCTATCTCATTACATTGATGTGCACTTTAACCTTATCTGGATGCTCCTTGCCTGTTCCCTGGGTGCCACCCACCTACACAACTGCTGTTTCACGTGTTTGAGTTTGAGTGGGGGTACCCCAAAGTTGGCAAGGCGATCCTCTGTTGCCATAAGTGGGGCCAGTGTGGCTGGCCCCCTACCAGTAGCAGTACAGTCTCTCACTACAGCAGCAGCCCTTTGCTGGGCATGACGTATCAGGTCAGTTGCTCTATGCCTGACCTGATCGTATGTGCGTCCATGGTTGTCCAACACATTCACTCTGTGGACAATCTCATCCAACAGGGCAGTCTGCTCCTGCAGATTTTGCTAGTTACGGCCAGAAAGGATGGCATAGTTTAAGATTATAGCTTCTGTGATGGCTACTGTCTCTGCATCAGTGTAAGTCATTTACCGCTACATGGCACCTGGAGGACATACACAGGGAAACACATCACAGGACCTCAGACATTGCCCAGAGTTCTTTACAGAGCCAGCACATGCGTATGGACTATCATTAGCCACCACTTACAAACACATCATACCCCTGTACCTGGCAGCACTGTATCAACATGCATTGTACTCCTGGTCCTGATGTGTCATGTTCCCCCCAGTGAGGGCCAGTACATTGCATAAACCACCATTCATCATTTACATTTGTGTAGAGGGATGACAGTGACCGTGTTCCTTGCAGATGGGATGTCAATGCTGCTCAGGCTTTGCTTGCATAAAGCATATGCCTGGGTTCATGTAGGATGCAGACAGGAATGTTATCAGGCCCCAACGGGACTTGCTTTTGTTAACTTTGATTAGGTAGTTTGGACCTGATCCATGAGGATGAGGGGAGGGGTGCGTGTGCTGTGCATATCCATCTATACTAATGGTGATCCAGGGTGGTGATGTTTGCCCTAAACCTGTCTGCTTCAGGTTGGCTGTAGCTATGGTGTGTGTGTGTGTATGTGCTGTGATTGACCACCATTACAGGGTGGGTTGAGTTGGTGCCTCTGAGACTGCAGAGATATGTGAAGATGGCCTTGTGATTGCCCTTAGTGGATGTGTCCAATTTGTACTCATAGTTAGCCTTACAGTAATCAACCTGTGACCTATTATGCTCATTCAGACAAAGGTTGGCATGCCACCCATTTGGTGTCTGCTCCTACATTTGCCCTGTACAACCAATATAGCCTCACATTATGTGCTTTGTGCATTGCTGCTCTCCAGAAAAGGGGTCTTCTCTACTTTGGTGGAGACAGGTTTTACAAGTAAGGTATTGCTGAGGCCATACAGCTATGTGGGTGGTCATATATCTGTTTGTAGTAGGCATGGAAACAAGGTCAGAACACAGTTGGCCACCTCTACAATTTCAATGTGATACTCATGCTTATTATACTACCCATGTCTGTGTCAGGGCAATGGCACTACCAGTAGCTGTAGAGATGTAACTCTGTTGGATGCACAGAAACTAAGGTTACACAAGTGTACAACATGTACAGCTTATTCATCTGATGTTTTGCATCCCATGTCAGTTGTTATGAGGCAGCCAGGTACACCTACCCATATATGCATATGCACAGGTAATACCTGCTATACATTTCTGTTCTATGTCAGTATGACACACTGTAATGACAGTCTTGCTGCTCAGTCAGTCATGTTAACCTGTTAGGGCAGGACATTTGTAGCACAATGCACATACATGGTGGGCTATTGGCCACAATTAGTGACACATTCTTCATATTGCTGTAATGCACATATGTCATTTGATAGGGCAGTAGCCTTTGCATTCACAGACATACCCTGGAGGATGTCTGAAGCTCATATGGCAGGCAGAAAGGTGAAAGGCTAGGTGTGTGGTAGTGAGGGTAGGAACTGTTAATGTTGTGAGTATGACTGGTATGGAGACAGAGCTAGCTGATATGCTGGACAGAGAAAAGGTGGATATATTGTGTGTGCCAGAGACCAGATGGAAGGGGTGTACAGCTGTGTGTATCGGAGTCAGGTACAAATAGTTATATCATGGTGTGTATGGGAGGGGAAATGGTGTAGGGGTTAACTTGAAGGAACATTATGCCAAGATTGTTTGTGGAGGTCATAAGAGTGTTGGGCACAGTGATGTTCAGGAGGCTGGGAATTGATGTTGTAATGTTGACAGTTGTTAGTGCATATGCTCTGCTAATTGCATGTGATGGATGAGACAGTGGTTTTGGTGTGGTTGGATGAAGTGGTGATGCGTGTACTCAAGGGTGAGTGAGTGGTGACTGGAGCAGATTTCAATGGACATGTTGATGAAGGGGACATAGGGGATGCAGAAGTGATGTGCAGGTATGGTATTAAACAAAGGAATGCAGAAGGTGAGATGGTGATGGAGTTTGCAACAGAGGATGGACATGGGTGTGGTGAATACATAGTTTTACAAGTCCGAGGGGCATAGGGTGACATACAAGAGTGGAGAAAGATGCACACAGGTCGATTATCCCCTATGCAGGTGGGCCTGTTTGAAGGGGACTGGTAACTGTAAAGTGATGACATGGGAAAGTGCAGTTAGGCAGCATGGAAGATTGGTCTGTGGGACGTTGTTGGTGATCACAAAGAGGGGGAGGAGTGTGAGGGCAGCACCATGGATCAAATGGTGGATACTGGGAGAGGGTGATTGTGGGGTTGAGTTCAGGGAAGAGTTAAGACAGGCAGTGGATGGCAGTGGAGAGTTAGCAAATATCTGGGTAACTACATCCCAGCTAGTAAGGGAGATGAGTAGAACAGGGCTTGGTGTGACATCTGCACAGAGGAAGGAGGACATGTAGACCTGGTGGTGGCATGAGGAAGACCAGGGGAGAATACCGAGAAAGAGGTTGGCCAAGGAGAAGTGGGAATGTCAGACAGATGAAGAAAGTAGACAGGTGTATAGGGAGATGGAGTGCATGGCAAAGAGAGTGGTGGCAAGGGCTGATGGTGGGGCAAGTAAAGGGTTTTATGTAAGGTTGGACATCAAAGATGGAGAATAGGACCTGTACCAATTGGCTTGACAGAGGCATGTAGCTAGGAAAGATGTCCAGCAGATAAGGCTGAGAAAGGATAATGGTGGAAGTGAACTTACTAGTGAGGAAAGTGTGTCAAGCAGGTGGAATCAGTACTTTGATGGGCTGTTGAATGAAGAGAATGAGAAAGTGAGAAGGTTGGATGATGTGGGTATGGTGAATCAGGATGTGCAACAGATTATCAAGGGGGAAGTAAGGATAGATATGAAGAGGTTTAAGAATGGAAAGGCTATTGGTCCAGATGACATACATGTGGAAGCATGAATGTGTTTAGAAGAAATGGCAGTGGTCTTTTTATCCGGATTGTTTACTGTAATCTAGGAAAGTGAGAGGATGCGTGAGGAGTGGATGAAATTTGTTTGGGTACTGATTATGAGAATAAAGGTGGTGTGCAGAGCTGTAGTAACTACAGAGGGATAACACTGATCAGTCACAGCATGAGGTAATGGTAAAGGGTGGTGGAAGCTAGGCTAAGAAGGGAGGTGAGGATTACTGATCAGCAACATGGTTTCATGCCAGGAAAGAGCAGTACAGATGCAATGTTTGCTCTGAGACTGTTGATGGGGACATAGAGAGAAGGTCAAACATAGCTGCGTTTGTGGTTCTGCTCATCAATGTATCAGTATAGCATGTGTTGTTGAGACATAATATTGTTTGAACTTCCTATTTTCCATGTTTACATGCCCCCTACTCCATTCCATTGCAGGCTTAATTGTTTGACATAGCTGTGTCTTTTTATTTTCAATTCAGTTGGTATACTCCATCAGTCTCAGTGTGTGTGTCTCTCTCTGTTTGTTTGTTAGTTTCTTGTGTGTGTGTGTGTGTGTGTGTGTGTGTGTGTGTGTGTGTGTGTGTGTGTGTCTTTCTCTCTCTCTGAGACAGATGTAGGATATATATATCTGTTTTGTATAAGCTGCATCTTGCCTTTAGTAGGTAATGCTCATGAGCATCCGATGGCCTGTGTACCAGTTGGAGTCCCCCACTTGCTGATTGCATGTGGAACAGCTGTGGTATCATTCCCCTACCCAATAGCATGGAAACACATTCCTATAACTGAGTACTTCATGTGGGCTTTGCCTCTTTTCCTTGCCTGGGAGAAGTACTTCATGGAGGTGTGTGATGAATAGCATCACAGAGTGTAGTTGGGAATACCTCTTACAATAAACACTGTGGAGACAACCCAACAAACTGGGGAGAATGTTCCAGATATAGGGACAGAATTTAAGTATTGCTGTTATACATTTGAAATAATGCTAGTCTGACAGGGTTTGTGTGGATATGGCTGCTCTGCATGAATTTAAGTCTGATAGTGTTATGTGGTTGGCATAACTCTCAACTGTAGGGCTATACGCAGACTGGCTAGAGTTTGGGCTCTTATATTTGGTGTGCTACTCACACATTTTTTGGCCTTGCAAATTCAGTAGCATACTCTGAGAACTGCAGTCAGTAAATGGTAACATCCAGGTGTGTTTCTGACTTCATGTCCCTCAGAACAGATATGTTACAACAACCCTGAAACACCAGCAACTTTCTCAGTTTATGACAGCAATATGTCAATAATGCCCCTGTGTTTGGGCCTCTGCCCCCAAGTATGTCAGGCTTTGTCCAAATGTCATGCTGTAAGAGGTGTATAGTATCATACATCATTATATAGTGACCTCATTCCAGATATCATCCCAGTGATGTATCAGACTGCCAGACATGTTACGTGTAGAAGGCCTTATATATGAGGATGAAGCCTGGACGTTCTGTGGGACTCTATACAGTTGAGAGGATTGTGTATTTCTGGCAATTGTTGACACACTGTCAGAATTGTGTAGCAGTATACTGTGAATGTATTTGGCATGTGTTGAGGGTGGGAGGTGGGGGGGTAGATGTAAGTGTTGAGGGTCCTTTTCTATCTGACTTTGCGTACTACTCCAGCTTCTGGTGCTCTATCAGCTGTATATGTTTGTAGGGGCAGACTGAGACATGTCCCATACCACAGTCAGGCATCAGACTACACTGTGAATTGGGCCAGTATATATAGGGGTAGTGTGTAAGTGGCAAACATGCTGATGATTTTGTTCACACAGTCCATATACTGTACTGTTCCTGTGGCTTACCAATATGTCACTTTGCATGTGGTGAGATTGGTTCTGGGTATGCACTTTCACGCTGGTGTCTGTCAGTGCTGTTATATCCCTATAGTGCCTAATATATTTGTTATTACATGTGTATTCCCTCATAGCAAAACTGGGTTTGTGTTGTGTCAGTCTGCCTGTAGTTTAGACAGTGTTTGGTGACATGCCTAGCAGCTCAGTGTAGTTTCCCTACTGTGATGTTATGTCTCTATATTTATCAGATGTACTGTTCCCTGGCCCCCATATGTGTTGTGTATGTCTGACACATCAGTGGGATGATGCCAAAATTTATATCAGTGAGTAGTGGGAAGTAATTTGGTTTTGGACTTGGACTATTCCAGTCAATATATGGTACAACAGACAGGAGGGTGTTACTGCATCAATTGTGTCACCTTATCTAGTCCAGTATTTGGGATATGTTCCCAGTTTTATGGCTTTACATCCCCCCCATGATTAGGTTTGGTCAAAATTTGTTGCACTAAGGGGTTCTGAGCATACCTCTCCACTGGCCTGATTGTTTCAGACTGTCCAGGATTATTGCTCATATGCATGTTCTGTTCCAAAGAATCATTATTTTAATTTATGTGGTAAATCACTGTGATGATGTCAGGATTTCTGTCTGTAAATGATGCCATAAATTTCAGTTTCAGAACTCACATCCTTCTGAACATGTATGCTAACATGAACCCTGTTACTGTCGGAACATTCTACATTTCTACATTTATAACTGCAGTACGTATATTATGTCCCCGTTCTTGGATACATGGACACATGCATATATGGAACCACAGTAGACATTATAACAGGCTACATTGATAGCAACAGGCCACCAATGATAGTATTTGAACAGGGAACATTAATAGTCAAAAATTTAAATATTTGTAGAACAATAGGACATATGTCCCAACAGTAGGTTTGGTGAAAAACATTATTGGTGCAGATAGGGTGGGAGAGAGAGAGAGATGTCAATTAACAACTGTGTAGGCTTCAATTGCTCATTACATTGACCTATGGCCTTGTGTTGGGCAGTGGTATGTTTGTACACAGTTTATAATTACAGCCTTTTTACAACTCATTTATACCTTTTCTTACCTGGCAGACATGTGGAGGAAGTTTCTGTTAACACTACCTGACTCTTTCTACCCATATTCACATTTTCAGGGTTACATATGTGCACTCATACTGTGTGTGTGTGTGTGTGTGTGTGTGTGTGTGTGTGTGTGTGTGTGTGTGTGTGTGTATGTGCTACTGCCATACTCTGCCTTGATTTATATCGATCACCTGAGTGTTGGCGGCAGTGACCACTAGCTGTGACAGTGTGACACTTGAGGGGCATTTCTTGGAGGATACTACTTGGTGTAGATACTTATCTTGCTGTCATTTGCAGCCTTGGGATTGGACAGTGGGTGTTATACACAGTGTATAAGTACAGCCTTCTTACAGCTAAGATATACCTTTTCTTACCTGCCAGACGTGTGGAGGAAATTTTTGTTAATGCTACCTGACTGTTTCTACACCTATTCACATATTCCTGGGTGAAATTATGCATACAGCTTACTACCACTCCCAGGATTCGAACTGTGCCTGTTTGTGCAAAAAATACCACAAGTTTGTGTTTCATCAGAATGAGCTATTGAGAAACTGCTGTCTTTTGTGTGACTGTTTTCTGCCTAATACTCTCTTGGTTCTACAATCTGAACTTGTAATTCTTACATTGCAAATAGTTTTTATACTGAGTATTCATACTTTGACATAGCACAGTCTGGAAAACACCAGTTAACACAACATTACTATTCAGGTATCAGATCTTCGTGCATGGAACATTTCATACAGTTAATCTCCTGTTTTACAACTCCACAGTCTTTGTCAGATGAGCCTTGATTATTTAATGCTTTCAGAGTTATAGTTGCTGTGCAGAAACTGTACATATTTCGATTCATACCACCACATACCAAAGTAAATGCAGCCAGTCCGGGGTTTTGACTTTTATTGACAGGTATTGACACTTTTATTGATATATACCCTGTACGTCACTGCTAATGTCTCATTTATTCAGTACAAACCATACCCATTTTTAAATACTGACAGGTGACATTCTACTCCTTTCTATTTATTTGCCCTGAATACTACAACCTAGATTTGTACTCATGAGCCTCGCAATGCAGCCTTAGCAGCCTGCTGGTGTGGGCATCCAAGTTTGTGGCCCTGTCAACTGCAGCTGTAGGAGATAGAGAAACATTTATGCAAACTTATCCATCACATACACAGGCTGTACTTTGGAAAACATTTATTGATACTGATACTTACACATCTGGGACATTCTCTGCCCATGCATCTTGGACACACTGGTCCAAGAGCTCCCTCTTCCTATGCTTCAAGTCAGCAAAGTGGTGCCGGACCTGCTCACCAGTCCAAGGGATGCCAGTGGCATTGGTGAGATCACATGAGAGATGGTCCCAGGCCTCCATTTTGTATTGTGAGACCTGGTACTGGTCCTGCATCAGTCTCCCTTCATGGTCTTTTACTAGGAGTCCAACCATGACCCTCGATTCCTGAATGCCCCAGTGCTGCACCCAAAAGCTCACACCATCACCAACGCCAGCCATATTGCCTGCAGTGATGAGCTACAACTGGTTATGGGCTGTATTCCTGCCTGCCGGGTTTAAATAGGGCTAATTTCCTGTCCTTTGCTGTGATTGGATGGTTTTGAATATGCTGAGCTAAGCATCGGGCAAACCCACTTAGCTAAGATAAGCATTGCTTAGAGAGGGTTAGCACTGCTTACCAGTGTGTAAATCCACTAGGTTATGCTAATTATTGGTAAGGATTTAGATTAAAGCAATGCTTACACCGGCTAAGCACAACTGAGCAGAATTTAGCATTGTTCAGCTTTCATTTTATGGACTATCAGGACTGTGGGGTTGATTCCTTCTTAATGACATCTTATGATATGTATATTTCCCTTCCAAAACATCCCCTTATGTTCTTTCATTACATTATATTCATTTGTGGCTATACTGTATGGAGCACTTGTGTTTATATGAGGGCTTCAAATCTGTACTACACTGACACCTCACATTTGGACCTGCTACACTACCCTGGTTAACAAATATATATTATTCACTACCTATTTATAAAAAAATATACTTTTAGTACTGTTTTCACATATAAAAGTGAACGGACTACATTGGGGCTCGAACTGTGAATGACTGCATACTAAGTGAAAGCTCTAACCACTACACTATTTCACTTTGACTATTGGGGCTGTATATGTCTGTTTAGCTACTTCAGATGTTTAAGCTATGCTATACACAGCTGTGCAATGTGCTCATCCACACAGCTACGCTTAAACTTTAGTGGGGTCAGAAAAAAAAATAAACGTGTTTTATTTTTATTTACTTTAGGGGTATGCGCATTGCTTTCTGCCTCTTAGGGTAGGACATCTAGACAACTTCATCATACATGAGGGTATTATTTTACATGTTCCCCTCAGGAACATGCTTACTTATTTGGTATGCCAGCATGCACACTGGCATACCATTATGGGCATTATCTGTGTTGGACCATTGTGGGGAGCTGTGCTTCTGTGTGTATTCTATTGTAATTTGTCCGCAGACACTGTTATGTTGTGATAACAGTGTCCGTGGACACTGTTAGTTGCTTTAGAATTGCCGTACAGCAATTCTAGAGTGCAGGGGGTGTGTGTACTGTGCAAGCAATGCTTGGACACACCCCCTGCAATCATTCATGGATCCTGCCCATGCAGGTTATACAGCAGCCCGCCTTCATGAATATGCAAGGTGGCTGCTGTGCTGCACTGGCATGATCCGCTTCATGCAAGAATAGCACTATTCCTGCACAGAGTTTAATGAATTCCAGGGTGCATCTTATAAAGTTATTCTTCCTCAAATAACCCCATGAATAGGTTATCGTACATAGGGGCAAATGGTGCCCCCCATCACTGTACCTTTAATCTGATGGTACAAAGTATCATTAAATTGAAAATAATTATTTTTGAGGCAGAAATATACCAAGTCAATGAGATAATAAGCCAATGGAGTGTCTCCTAAAAAGAGTTAAAGTGCCTCAATACCAAACTGGTGTGAAATATTGGTATAAAGACTTGTAACATCTATTACTATCCAATACTTGTATTCCCTCCACATAACAGATTTAACTTTATTTAAAAATCAAATGTGTCTTTCACATAGGAGGGCAGTTACTGTACTATTGGTAGCAACTGGACATGCAATAAGATTCCTACATTATGTAAAAAAATAATTACATGCAGAGGCAACTGGGTGACCTGGTGGGTCTACTAAACTCTTCTGTATTTTAGGAAGGCAATAAAACTTTGCCATAGTGCAGCCTTCCATACAAAACTTTGTCTCTATATCTTTCACAGTAAAATATTCCAATCTATAGCCTTTCTGAATCATATCAAAATTAGCCAAGGCTGCTTCATAGTTACCGCAACCAGCTTCTCTGTATGCTTCCTTATTTGCTAAATTGTCATTACACACATTTAAATATTGTATACAACTCATCACTGCCACTTTATTACCCTTATCTGATGGTTTAAAGATTAATCCTTTCTCTTACTCAAAGATTTAAGTGTCAACCATTCATTCTTAGTTAAATTATAACTCATGCCTCTATTTCTCTTTTCATTCAAAAATGCAGAAAATGTTTTCTCTAATGAAAAATTTACCATACATGAAAATTGTTTTATAATTGCATTAGTGAAAGGTGGAATATATCTACTTTTATGTTTAATTCTAGTGGTGTCTACTAGACAATATGCATTTTCACTTGTCTCCATTTCACAAAATGAGTTACAAGAGAAAAAAAGTTTCTATACTTTCATCCAAAGAATTCCCACTTAAATCAGTGCTAGTAGGATCATTAGTAAACCCATCATTAACAAAATAACAAAGCAAATGCAACTTCCTAACAAGTCTGAACACTTTAATTTACAACACGTGTAATCTGGGCATAACAGTAGGAATATATTTAAAACTGCAGTTTCAACATCTGTCCCAGATAAATTAAACACATATTCATTAACAGCTTCAATTACAATTATAGCTGTGTTTAAAGTCTTCAAAAAATTAGTACCATCTTTTATTCTTTCCATACTGCTGTTGCTTCTTCTCCCATACTGCTTCTGGTTGTCCCCATTTCCTGCTGCCATTGTTGGTATCTCGATTGTCATGAAAATTCTCTTCCATAAAGTTGTTCCGCTGTGCTGGCAGTAATGGAGGAAAGCTGTTACTCTCCTCAAATTCTTCAGATGATATGTCCGTTGCCTCTGAAGAGGTGAAAGAAATGCCATGACGCTTCTTTCCCTTTCCTTTAGTAAAGGAACGCCCCCTATCAAATCAGCATTTTTTTATTGGTGTTCATCTTGAAGGCAGAACTATTTGCATAGTCCCACAAATCCCTCTGCAATTTAACTTTCCTGTCAATAAAGTCTTTTGCAGCAGCCTGTAGTTTATCATTAATGCTTCCCAACACTGTTTCAAATCTTGGCACAGTAAGCTGAGAACACAAACAGTACAACTTTCTTCTTTAGTATGTATTTGTTTTACCAAATCTCGTGCCACAAGAATAACTACCCACTCAGTTGTACAATGGTGTGCAGCTGCTATACACCATTTTTCAAACCCCACATCTTCACTATCTTCGAAATTGAAAGGATTCATGGATTTTTATATGCTTGCAACCCTTTCAGGGTGATATCTAGCTCCAGCTATCTCTGCAAGCTAATAACATTATAGTGTATAGCATTTTCTTGGAAAAGTAAATGTTCTAACTTAGTTACAGTACCTTGTAATTCAACAGAAAGTGCTAAATTATAACTCTGCCCCCTGATGAAAAGGGGGTTACTGTCCTTCTTCCAACATCTTCTCCCAAACTTTAAATGGCTCAACAGACCTCTGGATGTTAGTAGCACCTACTCTATCAGAAGAACAATCCCCCACTTGTGAAATATAACGCTCCATTGTTCTCTGGGTGCTTTCTCCATTATCTTCTCTGAAAATTCTGGGACTCTGATAAGCAGGATCACTGGCCATATACACAATATATAATAACCAACCACTGAAGAAAAATAGGTATGAAAAACAACAATGCCAGTAGATCCAAACTATTTAATAAAAAACAGTTACACTCCTCTAGCACCTCACACAAACAGCCTTTGATAGAGTATAAAAGCACATACCCATAATACATCTATTTATATCAAAAAATGTTAATTAAAACAAACAATTAAACAATTATAACAACCACTTCCAATTTAGTTCCCTATTTAACCCTTTTGGGAACAAAGTACTTATTTTCTAAAGACATACCTGGAACAGTTTTTACCCTTTCTATAACAGTACCTTTCAGGTTTTTAATATCCCCACCATGACAAGTCATAAAATGTAGCCCTAAGGGGCTCTCTAATTTTTTATTCTTAATATCTCTAAGATGTTCTAAATATCTAACTCGAAAACTTCTCTTTGTTTCACCTACATAAAATAGGTTACATTCACATTTTAAAACATAAACAACCCCCTTCTGTGTTCCAGCTATAAATGTCACATGGAAAATACATTTTTTTCATTTATATAATGAAAGGTTGGCACAGTAATTTTACATATTGAACAATGTCCACAAGATTTTAATCTGAATTCAGAAATTTGTCTTCCAAGCATCTGTACTGGAAAAGTGAACTGCGCATGAACAATCATGTCTTTAATACTTCTGCCTCTCTTATAAGAGGCTACTGTTTTTTGAGACAAATGCTCTTGTAAATATTTATCGTGCAACAAAAAGTTCCAATAAAACATGACAATCTCAATCAATTTCTTTGTGAGATTGCTAGAATTACTATTTAACCTACTAATATGTAACAATTCATAGCTACTACTATAACTACTAATACGTAACAATAGCTTGAGAGTTGGTTAGCCATGTTTCAAGTGCAGAGAAGGAGTCGTGTGTTAGTGATTGAAGTTCTTGTATAGAAGGGGCAGCACATATTAGCATGGAGTCATCAGTGTACTGAATCATGGTAGCATGTGGGGTTGCTGTGTGGAGATTATTAGTAAATAGTGAGAATCGTAGAGGGCCTTAGAAAGGATTGGGAATTGAGATTGGATAAGCAATTCACAAAGAAACAATGGGGGATATATGTCTGTCTTCCAAGTATGCAACAAAGTCTAGAATATATACATACATACATAAATACATACAAATATTTCAAGCATGGGCATTAATGCCCTTCTAACTAGCCAATATACCAAAACACTTGTTCCCATAATAAGTATCCGGGCTATTCTTAAAAATATCTAAAGTAGTACTTGCTTTAATGTAATTTGGTAGTCTGTTCCATGCATCAGCTACTCTGTCAGACAAACAATTAGTGCACTTCTCATTCCTACAGAATCTTCTACATAGGTTATCTGATGATTCTCTAGTACTTTTTTGTTGATTCCAAATGTTCCCAGGGGTAGTTGTCACTAAGTGCCCTAAATACATGAATAAGATCTCCTCCTTGATATCTGTAAGAGACACTATACAAGTTTGGGTCTAATGTAACTAGCAAACGATGACTTCATTATTTTTGATTTCCTAGACTTTATAAATCTTTTATACAACCTATAGTTATATAACTATCATTAACCAATTGGTTGATATGATTAGAAAAACTCATAGCTCAATCTACCCATATACCCAGGTCCTTAAATGAATCTACAGTTTCAATCACTGTATGCTGTATTAAATATTCACCTTTCAGTTTATGCCTACCAAATCTCATATGCTTAGTTTTTGATGTATTTATCAGCATATTATTCTCCTGTGCCCAAATGGTCAATTTAGTCAAGTTATTTTGCAGATATGCCTTATCTGTAATGTAATCAGTTTACCCAATTTCAGGTCATCTGTGTATAGACTGTAGAACACCTCAGATGAAAATGTTAGGTCTGAAAGATACAATCTAAACTAGTAAGGGCCTAGGAAAGAGCCCTGTGGGACACCCTGACTGTAACCAAGGATTTCACCTGTCCAGTTATATAGGATTTGTTTCTTGGAAATGTTTAATATTTTTATACCCCAAGTAGTCTCCAGATAATTTTTCCTCAGGTAAACAGCAAATGTTGGAGGTGTCATAAGAAAGAGATATTTGGGAACATATTTTCTGGGACTGTAATAAGCTGGCCAGCTTTAAAGATTCTCTGCAGACTACTCTATCAGAGATACTGTGTGAGCAAACTGGTGTAATTATGGAAATGATTTTTTGAGTTATGACACAGAATCGGAACTGCAGAGTTAGTAAGGTCCTGATGTGTCTAATTATGGTGGCTGACAAAAAAGGAATTACTAGAAAATGGAAATCAAAGTCTAAATCAACTCTAATTGAACTAGTGAATATAGTAACAGAGATAAAACAACTGGAATTGGGAGCTTTAGAAAAGGGAAAGAACAAATTACATAGGAAAACATGGGAATTTTTGGAACAATGCATACAGGGGAAGAATGAGGTCTAAAAGAAGCCAGGATTTGAATGAGTTATGTAATGCTTGACTGACAATGATGAGGTAGATTATACATGATAGATAATGTTTGCAACTGAAATTATGTCAATAAGGTATATGATGCAAAAGGGTCTATATTACAACATCGAACTCATAGGAGTTCAAACGTTGTAATATCGAACCCAAATGTTCGAAACACGGAAATAGGGAAATAGGAAATTTTCCCAGGAAAAAAAATTGGTGGGCCGTTTTCGCGGCTTTGCTATTTCCTCCCTGTGGTGCAATTTCAGAGTTGGTATATTTAAGTAGGGGGGTGGGGGGGAAAAGGCCCCCACATTAGTTTAAGTTTAAAGTGCACGTGTTTTTTTTTGTACCGGAACAGCTATTTTTTTCCCTGGGAAAAAATTGCTGTTCTGTGTTTTTGTACTTTTTGGGTTTCGAACGTAACAGTTCAATATTACATCGTTCGAACTCCTCTGAGTTCAACAATGTACTATAGACCCTATGCAAAATGCTTGCAACTAAGATTATGTCAATATGGTTTGTTTTCATTTATACAAATGTATGACTGTGTATGTCATAAGTGGTAATTTAATAAAGATGTTTCTTGGTTAAAAAAAAAAAAAAGATTGTTAGTCTAGAATGTCCTGGGATGGAGAAATGAATCTTTGTTTGCCACTTTATTTCCCAGAGCACATCTTAACAAACCTACCTTGGTTTGTGATTTACTGTGGAGTTGACTGGTAAGAGAAGTTTTATTTGAATTTCAATTTTATTTGTTATCACTGCTTTTCACTGTTTGTAGGTAGGAAGGGATAGCTTTTTAACAAGATTTACTTTGATTCATAGCTTGTTGTTTTACCTTTAATTTCACTGTTGGTTGTTAGAAAGGGATAGGTATTAGAGAGGCAAGCTCTAGCCATCCCAAGGGGTCTAGACAGCTATAAATTAACATAGACTGCAGAGAGGAAAATCCAGAGCATGTCTAAGCAATCCTTCCTTTGTTTGTGGTTTATTGATCATTACTGTTAAAAAGAAGTGCGACCACAAGCGATAGTGAGCAGAAGCTACTGCGCGTCACATAAAGGAATTATACCTTTTATCTGGTTTGCAGAACTTGTGCAATCAAAACAACTTTACTATACTTACTTTAATATTTAGTTGTATATTGCTTGTGTGATTTTTGTCATAGAAGATATACGTTCTCTGAATTTTGTGGTTACTGATCTTGATTATTCTTTTCTTTTACAATATTTTATTCATTTTAAAGCTGAATATGGACTCCTTAAATGAGTATGCAATTAATGATTTGCTAATGCACAAGTACCTTGTACAATCTAGTAAATGTTATGCATAAGGGTAAAAGCTGATAACACTGGTGACCTGTGTTCCTCTTGTCAAAAACTGGATCATTTGTTTACCATTGTTAGAAGTAAATCTAGACTTAATGGTGATGATTGCACTTGGGCAATTGGCATGGCTTGGAGAACTGTTGTTACATATATTAATGACAGGACTGGTGAGATAAATAATGTTAGGCAAAGAACAAATAGAACATATTTAGGAAATTATGCATCTATTGTCTGTAAAGATCATTCAACCTCTATAAAGCAAAACAATGTCCATGACAACCTTAGAATTCTGGATGTAAGTATTCAGCAATTTGAGAATCCAGGTTGCTTAGAAGGAAACAAAAAAAGAAAGAAAAGAAGAAGTTCCCAACAAATAACAAGGAATAAAAAGAAACTGTAAAGTAAAGAGAATACATACTAAAAAGGACACTGTTTTGTTATATAATAATATTTCTCTATCAGAAAACCTTCAGTCTACATAAAAAGGCATCATTTTTCCAAAAGAGAAGGTAGAAAAAAGATGCAAGTGGCAGGTGAAAAGGAAGAAATCAAAACTGAATGTGGAAGGACTGAATAACACTACTGTGTGGATTTGCAATGCCAGCTAGATGAGAATTTAATACACAATGAAAACAGTGGGATTAATAAGACTAATGGTGATGAAGGTCTATCCTTTGTAGCAATTGATAGAGTAGATATTACTGTATTAGAATATGAAGATTCTTCTGAGCTAGTCAGCAAAGATATTTTTGTAATTGGAGAGTCAATTATTAGAGCAACTAATACTTATATTTGCAGAAAAGATAATCCCTGGGATTCATGAAGCTCGGCGCAAGGCCGGCGTAAGGCTTGCGCCGGCCGTGCGGCATATATATAGAGTAGCCGCGCCATATGCATATTAATGAAGGTGCGCAGCCGCCACAGCCACATGCATAGGAAACAAGCGCGAGTGCATGGGGTGTATCGAAGTTGAGGAGGGAGGAGTGTCAATGTCGGCTGTCGAGGAGCAACCTAAACTGCTGAAAATTATATTCCGCCTGCAATAGTAATCGCACCTATCAGTGTCCGTGGATACTGAAACGTATGCAAAGCATGCAAGATAGTCCCTGCGAACAGAAAATGAAGAAGCAAACACAAATGCACGGTAGGGAATAACGGGTCCCTACCCTTTAACAAATGACATGAAAACCGTGTGCCCATAGTCCAACGTAGTGTTGCTAGCTATACCATGTGGAAGTGAAACGTATCATATGTTAGCGTGCTGCCAGGAGGTACGTCCAGCCCAATGGAGAGGGCCACCAGCTGACCCATAATGTGAGGGAGGATACATAGCTGTGCAGATGTGTCCATAACAAAATACACGAGGAGAAATGTAGATATATGTAGTGACCGTATGTCCGAATCATATCCCACAAGGGATGTAATAGTCACATACAAAAGGTAAGTCCGTATTCCACATACCAAATGTGATAGGAAATAGAATACACATGTAAACGAAACTGAAGGAGCATATAAACAGCTACAAGAATAAGGACACATGTAGGGCGAAAGGAACAGTATGATCCGTACCGTCAATTAAGATTACCACCTGTCCCACTTTGTGAGCGACAGTCCCTCTGTGGGCAGATGTGTCCTGACACAAACTTGTAAACATGGCAAATGTCCAGAGATTATAAGACATAATTATTCCTCAGACGTCATGTAATAGTTGCATTAAACAGTTTTCTCCGTATGTATATTCCATAAATGGCAGAAGAAACAGAATAAGCCACCGAAATGCTACAAGACTAAGCTTAGATATAGGCATGAATTGTAAGTGCTATCTGCCGAACTGACCGTGGGTATGTGCCGGCCTGTAAAATGTGCTGTGTTCACCGCAAATGTCACACTGTGGCCAATCGAAAAGGTGGAAACACAACTATCGACTGTGGGGAGGCATTGTCCACAACAGTCAGATGTGTAATGAATAGCATGGACATAGGAAAAGGTACCATCCTACCAATGAGTACAACAGGTTTGCAACATCCGGAAGTCAGCGGTATAAGCCGAACTTGTATGTGACACAGTCGAACGGGTAGTACCCAGGTATACCAACCAAGTAATGAAAGTGAAAAATGGGTGTGTACCTATGTGCGTGAGGTTTAGTACGTGGAAAGCAAACATGGCAGCATAGTCCACACAACCATAAAGGTACCTGACACATGTAGGGTAGTCAATGTGTTACTCTGGCCTTGTCATGGGCCAACAACCAAAGTAGTGATCTATGGGGTGTGAGGAATTTGTGTGTGAGGGGTGGATGGGTAATGGTAAAATCCGCAAAGGCGAGCATGCAGAAAAGGTGAACCGGAGGTGTAGGAGGGGGCAGCGGGTGAAGTGGAAAGAAACACAAGCACATGGAGAAACAGCTGCAAGACAAGCATTCAGGCCATAATGTAGAGCACAATCCCACAAACATATGAATATGGAAATGTGCGATACAAATGTATAGATATGTCACCGTCACATACCCACAGATTGGTCCTGATGGAACTGGCCATAACAAATGCAACACAACTGGATGCATAATGGCCTACCCAGCATACCCTCCACATCACACAACCCGCCCCTGTACCAGAACATCCACCAAATCCAGCCATACTTGGCCTACTGGTTCGTTGCAGACACAGCTACACATAGTGACCCCTACGTATATGTAGTAGGTATTGTCACCCTAGGCAGTTTCAGGATTGCAAACCATGTATCCCCTGCATGTAAACCTCCCTGCACATTTTCATAAAGCCAAAAGAATCTTCGATATCGGTCTTGTTTTGGTCTTGTCCAATTTTTGGGATATCCCTCATGGGATAACTAACTTGTGTAAATAGTAGAATGGGTATGACGACATGATGTCCAATCCTGTAGATATCTGGACACAAGTCAGAAAGTGAAGTAGAGGTCCATGACACTGTCCAGACCTAAGTGTTCATGCATAACCTATTATCCAGGAAAAAGCATCTTCCCGTGATGCACATGTCCCGACACGAATAGGCGGGAGAATATATTGCACACATTCGCATAGTGGCAAATGGCATAAGGGTGAGGAAGACACTGGCGTAAAATGTAATGTAAAGAATATATTGCACACATTCGCATAGTGGCAAATGGCATAAGGGTGAGGAAGACACTGGCGTAAACAGGACAACCCTGACCATGTGTGAGGGATACTTACTGTGTGCAGGCGTGACCGACCATACCTGTCAACCTGTGTGAGCTAGATATCTGGACAGAGCCGTGAATACAAGTGAGACAAAGGTCCAAAAGCAGGGACAATTGGTAAAGATAGCTCTTAGAAACATGAAAGAATAACAGTTTGCACAATGGCATTAATGTCTGGAGTATGAAGTCTGAAACCCAACTGTCTGCCAGCATGTTCCAACTTCAGTCTTTAATGCTGAGCTACTGATGTGCCAGAACACAACAGCGTATTACAGAGGTCCGTACCATACCAATCAACTGTCCAGATATTCGCAGAATGCCCAGAGTTTTGCCTCATATTATCTGACGATCTGCACCTGTCTGGTAAATAGCTGAGGATTGACATCACTAAATAATAAGAATTATATTGAGTTTAAGACTCCACATCCTGCAGAAAAGTCATGCTAATGCAAAACCTAGTATTCTATCAACGTTCTAAGCTTGTAAGAGCAATAGTTAAAATGTAACCCTATTAGTACCCCCCCACCATGTAGGTTTTGCACAGATTTGTTGCTCTAAGAGGTTGATAGGTATTGTCCGTACATATTTACAGTAACAACCCTTCACATTTGTGTAATGTACAGCTGCATACCTGTAGTCAATTTATGTCCGAGATAATAATCCCCGTATGACTGAATACAGGTAACAGTCAAATGTGAATGGGAACACCCCTCACCGTGGAGTATGGACTGTAACAACCCCACCCATAATATGTATTGCCAACAGAATAAGTCTATAAACATAAGTAAAAATTCATAATAGGGAGAAACTCCCTGCCCATATGCTTCGTCTGACATTTGAACTCGGCCAGGGAAGTTCCGTTCACCAGGCGGACAAGCCTAAACCCAGATCACTACATGAACACCCTGACAATCAAAGACCTGCATGTGCCAGGACTATATTCCTTGGTGTTCTGCATATCCTTGGAGTGATTAACAATGCAGCCGGGGTCCACAGCAGTAGGCAATAGGGAATGTGTAATATGTAGTACCGCGTTTTTCCCAGCAGGAGAATGGATGCCTGTGTTGTAAGTGAAGCGGTGAGGCGTATGTTGATGTAGCTAAGTACTATGGGTATGCATATCAATGAGCAGAGCACCAATAGAATAGTGGTTCCGGCATCCGGCCAATGTGAATGCAGTCCTGGTTGACCTACGACCACTGCACACATAACTTTAGAGTGTAATGAATGTGTTTGTGCTGTACACACATTTAAATATGTAAAGGTGAACGTGTGTTTCACATCAGTCCGTAATCCGGAATACAGATATGTAACTGTTACGGTCAGAAGTATGAAAGGCCACGTAAGCACAAATATCTATTAAACATATGTAACCCACAATAAGGATATGCACGTGCACCTGCACGTGTGTAATCCGCTTACAGCATAGCAAACGAATGCTGTTATCTCCACGTTATATATACATGGCTCATACCTGTTAACCCCGTAAGGTATGAAACCGGACAAAGCCATGAAAACAACTGGTACAAATAGGGACAATCCCCAGATATTGCCCTAACAAACATAGAAAGTGGATAGAATAACAGGTGTGTCACTAGCATGGATTCTCTGAAGGGTAGGAAGCCGTAACCTGAAATGCTTGTCATTATTTTCCAACGTCAGTCTTTAATGATATGTCACTAAATTGCCAGATAGACACAAGGTTATGAAAAACAGACCAAAGATAAGAGGCAAACAACTATACATTCATCAAAAATCTGTACAGTTGAAAGGTATGACATGGATATATATATATATATATATATATATATATATATATATATATATATATATATATATATATGTGTGTATATGTATATGTATATGTGTATACACATAATCCACAGACGTAAACCAAAGCAAATTATGAAATGAGGAATGTACAGACATATGTATATTTTATTTATTTATTTTATTTATTTATTTTACATTTGTTAACCGGGCTAGTCCAGCTGGATATATTTCCATTTTCAGTGGAGGCCCGAGGAGAAAACCTCCAGTAATAACATAGACAAAAAAAATATAACACTTAAAAATAACAAGTACGAATTATACAAAGAAAGGATATTATGTATACATAGTAATGAGTATTACTGGGAGGGAGAAAAAAAATAACAATAATGTCCTATAGACATACAGAATTAGCTAGTCACTGTGCAGTCATGATATCTGAGATAAGATAAAGTACTTCTCAGTGGGATTACATTACTAACATAGATAGTTTAATTTACTAGAGATAAATACAACTTCTAGAGAGTTAAATAGTAAAGATTGGTATAAGGAGGTAGTACAGAGAATAGCAGTAGAGAGAGCAGAGGAATTATATATTATATATGTACATGTATATATCTATACACAACAAACATATGTCCCTGTAGATATAACACATGTACATAAATAGGTCACGGTATAGCTATTATGGATAGACAGACAGACATGCACGAAAGGTGAATAAACTGCTGCTCTCCAAACCATTGCCCGGAAAGTACAAGTGTGACAGGCCTGCAAGTTCTACACTTTAAACATGAATATAGGTGTCCTTTGCAGGACCCCAAAAATTGATCCCATACAAAGTGCGAACCATCATTGATGCAAATGAAGTCACAGCTGCAACTACGATATAGCTGTACATGCAACAGTAGCAGGTGCAAGGGTAGTAACACATGGGTCGATAGAATGTATGACGTACTACCCGATATCCAGAGAGTGGGGGGTGCATAGAAGTGTCCTCACATTTTATTATCGCTCACATTAAACATGTCTAATAGGTACTGTGGAAGGGTGTCAGGTATGGGAATCATGGGTATGCAGAAATGGGCCTAGGTGTTGGTTGGCACAGATTTATTAGGTCCGCCCCATGGGAGTGATCAATATACCTATGTGGGTATAGCACACGCCTATATTCTCCAAAAAGGTTCAACCCATCTACTGGATTTTGTGTAAACCATTGGGGGAAGATGCAGGGACCTATATCAGTGTCATGTAGGTGATTATCATGGATGGACAGGCGTACGACCAAGATGGTAACCATACCTGCCAAACTGTCAGAAAAAGACAGCTGGACGAAGGCATAGTACATGGAATACAGATGGGGTCTATATTAAATATACCCCAGACAAAGTCAGAATGTTGATAGAATAATGGCGTAGTCAGGAATACGAATGTTATGAGGGTTAGTAATCATGAAATAGAAATGTCAGTCACTATTATCTAACCGCACAGTCCGTAATGCCTTGCCAGTAATTTACCAGAAAGGCACATTATTATGACAAATGTAACAAGATCATAGGTCAAACATTGAGGCATTTACCCATAATGTGTACAGGTGAGAGGTATGAAGGTAACCCGTCCAAAATAAATGTACAGAACTAGTGATACTAGGTGGACAGGTGAGAAGAAAGATGTCAGGACAAATGACAAAACATGTACAAGTCAAAAGCATGTACTTCAACAAATGTGAATGACAACGTATGCCCTGTGAAAGTCAATGGGGAAGGTTAATAGACTCAAAAGAAATGTGTCCCTCAGGGTGTCATGCAGTGTCACTGATACAGTGTCCAGTCTCCCATACTCGTACGTGAGCTCTGCCACTGTGAAAGCAAATACCGGCGTACACATAAGGTACATGATAGAATAATTAGTGTGGATAAGCACCTGTTGGCCTTTGTGAGGAATACAACCCTCTGGGTGGGTGTGTCCTGCAATAGAAATGTAATGGCATCTGGCCTGTGATGCCACCATACAGTGTGTGTATTGGTGTCAGACAATTGATATCCTGTATCAGAAACATACCTCGCAACTGTACAGATTTACGCAGAATGTGCAGAGTTTTGCCTCATATGTTTGGTGTGTTCCTCTTAAAATCTGTACCTGTCTGGCAAATACCTGAGAACTGAAGTCATTAAATAATGACAAACATTTGAGTTTAAGACTCCAAATCCTTCAGAAAAGTAATAACTAATGCAAAACCTATTATTCTGTCAACTATCTACTTTTGTAAGAGCAATATTTAAAATCTGCCCCTATTTGTCCCCCCATCAGTTAAGGATTTGTCCAGATTTTGCTCTAGGAGGTTTAGAGGTATAATCAGAAACAGATACATGTCTGAGGAAACAGCATTATCGACTGCAAGATAACTCAGAAGCTATGAAAAGCGCTGCAGTAGGACGTTCAGTATTGGCCGCAGGTATGTGCTGACATGTCAAATGACACAGCAGTCTACATGAAGTACCTATAGGGCTGTCACCTTTACAAATGACAGTGGGACATACCCACAGCCATGCACACACCACAAATAGACATAGCACACAGCAAAACTAGGCCATGATACACGATGCCTCCGGTGTGTACGAGTAGAGTGAGAGTACAGCAAGGAAAGATGTCTGCCAAGTTATACAGTAAATTCCTGTAGGGGCGTGTAAGACTGCCCGTAACACGAACGTTGCATGGACAATGTTGGGATTTGCAACATACCCCATTTGTATGTGAAAGCTATGCAAATATGTGATACATGAAACAGTCAGCTGTCCGTGCAAGAGCAGAGTTATGTGCAGAAATGTACCCGGATGTTAGGCGACTAACGTTCTGCACGTTGTTAAACAGAGCAATGACAGCTGCAAATACGGTATAAATACAGTCGAAGAAGCATGCCAATGTCCAAATCTAAGGCCAGTGGCATTATTGTTCATTGGATATCAATAAAACTGTAGTTGTTCTCCCCCGATCTCCGGTGTGGAAGCGTAGCGCAGCACCACGAGAATGCGCTGCGCTTCAAAACAAGTCTAATATGTATAATAGACATAGAAAATGTAGGTTTAGTTAGATGTTAGTACGCCATGCAGATGAATGGCAAGCTGGAGACAACATGGCAACTGCATACTGGTTGTTATGTGTGGAAGCGCTCTGTCAGAGATGTATCGAAGCATTTGTAGGCAATGTGATGCAAGTGAGGCTGAGGATAGTGAATCACAACATGTCATGCCATATGGGCCAAGCCTCTACAGTGTAGTGTGGGATAAGGGGACTAGTAGAGTAGAAGATAGGTGACAACATGAATGTGTATGTATAAAACACTGTAATCTTACCGGAGCAGTGTCACATGTTCACTGTCAGTACTCAGTGGAAGATGCGTGTTATGAGCTATCCTAGGAAAGTTAGGAGACTGACGGTGTATGCCATGGATACCACCGATGTTACCTGCAAACCTGCCCACAGTGTGTCCACGCCCGTGTGCGCCAGTAAGCCCGAGTAAGCATGTGTGCACGTGTGTCAGCCAGTGTGCGCATGTTGAAGAATGGGTAAGCTAGTGTACGAATGCTGAAGCCCGGGTAGTGTCATGTATGCCAGTGTACGCGTTTGTAAGCATGTATACATGTGTACTACACACATCACACACGTACTGCACACTCAGACACACATGCTACCAATACTACACACATCAGTGAAATGGCACATGGATGGAGAATACATCATCAGAATTAACAGTGCTGTAAACTATGCTACATTGATTGTCACAGCTGCAATGCATCATGCCTGCTGATATACACCTGGAAATATCACACTTTGTGTTAACAGCATTCTAACATCAATACAGTGGAATACAGCCACCGTGTGCATCAGCACCAGGTTAGTCTGATCCTGCATCAATGTTACACATCACAGGTGGTGGCACAGGTGACATCATATGCACAGGGTGTGGTGTTACATTTCCAGAGCTGTCATTGAGCCATCCAAGTTACACGTAGGTGTGTGTGTGTGAGGGACAACAGTTATTGCATGGCCCAATGGTGATGCAATGGGTTTATGTGATAGCCCTAGCTGTTTGTGGTAATTGTGTGTATCTGCATATACACAAGTACAGCATGTGTCAGCCATATACAGGAGGTTGTGGGACAGTCACAGACTGTACCTGTCAGCCTGTAGAGATCGCATTACTGGCTATGGACAACCATCCATGCATCCAACACTAACCCAATCCTGCACCTGTCACTGTATACACATGCAGTCCTGGGATCTGTACCAGAACCTGTGGATAAATGTGAGTCAGTAATGTGAGTTGCATAGAATTGTCAGTTTCTACATACAGATATGAGCCATTCTCCCCCTGCAAAGTAATAGCCGAGATGTGCATATGACCATGCAAAGGTGCTGTACTAACATTGTTTCCAATGCCCCTTGCAATACCCAGAAACACAATAACTGGTCACTACATAAGTATAACCCAGGATCACTACAGCACACAGTATGTGCACTATCACAGAGCCATAGCAGATGTACATACATCCAAGGTGATCACGTACAGATAAAGCAGTACATTCAAGAGTGATAAACTCAACATACATATCTATATATATATATATATATATATATATATATATATATATATATATATAAATACAGACATATACACACACACATACACACACACACACACACACACACACACACACACACACACACACACAAAACACACGTGGCAGGGTTGGGAGCAGAACACAAACGTAACCACTGTACCACACAACAGCATTGCGCAGTTACAGAACGCGCAGCCATGATTAGTAGATCACAACATTCACACAGGCATACGTCTAGCCTGTAGACAGCAGCATCAAAGGCAAAGACGCCGCACAGATGTTATGGTGAGTGAATACTGTAAAAGCAATGTACTGTTGTCATGCAGCTGGAAACACACACACACACTAGGCAGGGCTGTGAGTCGAACATACACCTAACTTCCCTATCACACTACAGCATGACGCATTTACAGAACGCGCTACCGAGATTACTAAACACTGCAGTCCCACAGGCATTCTTCTAGGCGCGCGTCATCATCCGCAAAGGCAAAGACATCGGTAGGACATATCTGTGGTGTGAGACGTCTAAAAGCATGACTGAGCCCCGAGGCGGATGGGAGCATGCACACACACACACACACACACACACACACACACACACACACACACACACACACACACACACACACACTTGGCAGGGCTGGGAGTCGAACATACACCTAACTACCCTATAACACTACAGCATGACGCATTTACAGAATGCGCTACCGAGATTACTAAACACAGCAGTCCCAGAGGCCTACTTCTAGGAGCATGTCATCATCCGCAAAGGCCAAGACGTCGGTAGGAAATATCTGTGGTTTGAGGTGTCTAAAAGCATGACTGAGTTCGCAGGCGGACGGGAGCATGCACACACGCACACACACACAAACTTGGCAGGGCTGGGAGTTGAACATACACCTAACTACCATATCACACTACAGCATGACGCATTTATAGAATGCGCTACCAAGATTACTAAACACAGCAGTCCCAGAGGCCTACTTCTAGGCGCGTGTCATCATCCGCAAAGGCAAAGATGTTGGTAGGACATATCTGTGGTGTGAGGCATCTAAAAGCATGACTAAGTCCCCAGGCAGACAGGAGCATGCGCGCACACACACACACACACACACACACACACACACACACACACATACACACACACACCTGGCAGGGCTGGGAGTCAAACATACACCTAACTACCCTATCACACTACAGCATGACGCATTTACAGAATGCGCTACCGAGATTACTAAACACAGCACTCCCAGAGGCATACTTCTAGGTGCGTGTCATCATCCGCAAAGACAAGGACGCCGACAGGGATTGTATAGAGAGTGATCAGTCTGAAAGCATACAGACATATTACTGTCCCACGGCAGACATAGACAAACACACGGCAGTGGTGTGATCGGGGCAACCAAAGATTCACGGAGCACTACAACAACAATACATAGACACAGGACGCGCCACAGACAGTACACCCTTCAAGATAGTCGGCCAGTGTGTACTCTTTAGGCATCCATTGTGACGTTGAAAATGGACATCTGTTGCCTGGATGACCACCATGGCTATACAGGATGTCAACGGCCATGCCCATGCACAGAAGGACATCACCGACACAAGGTGTCACTGGCCATGGCCACACGCCTAGTAATACACGTCCGTTCGGAATGTCTTGTGTGTCGATCTACACAACCGCATACTGGGCATGCTCACACACTTAGCAGTTGCAAAGGGCTGTCTTGCATGCAGACGGAGTCTCAACATGCAAGGGCTCAGTTTGGACTGTCCTGTGTGTCTATCTACACAACCACATTCTGGGCATGCTCACACACTTAGCTGTTGCAAAGGGCCGTCTTTTGCATGCAAATGGAGTGTAAACCCGGAAGGGCACAGTAAGGTATAACTGTCCCCACGCACAGGGCGGTCACACACTCAGCTGCCATCAAAGCTGTCACAGGTGCAGATCACAGATGTACACACCGCAGTCTACACTGTAGCCCTCAAGACATCACCATGTCGTTGGTGCAGCAATGCACAGCCATACATTACTACAACACAATGTGACACATGACCAGTGGACTGTACAGAGGCTACACCAACTGTGCAGAGTACACATGTACCAACAGGGTTCCAACAAGTGTTATGCATTGCAATGATACCACTATACATAACCAGGTCAGCTCAAGACATACCAGGGGCCCCGGGTCTTACATAGCTGTGACAGATGAGTGTTTCTGTACACCAACGAACACACGTCTGGATATGTCATACATGTGATTGCAGTGGATGTGTGCATGGATGTGTGCATGGACTGTACACACAACACATATGTACATAGCATAGCCTTTGCTGTACCCCATGCAGAACAGTGGCCTAAGCAATGATATGCATGCAAATGGAAGATGGGTCCATGTCTATTGAATGCTCACAGTACAGGAGGTAGCAATGTTGACTGAGGACACATACCCCTGTACTGGTCGCCCATGACACCTGTGATATAATGCCACAGTCCATGTGTTATGTATGTCAACACACATGTCCACCAATAGCAATGCATACAAACATGGCTACAGGAGACACATGTACAATCTGTACTGTGCATGCAGCAACCATGCATGTGCAGTGGCCGATGTCTATAACACAGCTGCGCCCAACTACAACATGCAGTCGCAATGCAGCCCCATCATTGACACCTGTATATGGTGACATACAGACAGTATGGTTGGTTGTACAGCACTTATGGAGGGATGTGTGTACATAAAGTGGTGATCCACCTGTGTAAATGTGTGTGTGTCGGGGATGGCTTACAGTTGTGTCACATGCCATCCTACCATGCCATGTGCATACAGTATGCTATATCACTGTTACTTGACGGTGATGAAATAATGCATACACAGTGGTCAGGTGTTACCAACTGTATGTCACATGACACCTGTAACACCTACATCCTCCCGTGTGCATATAGCAGCACAATTGCCAGACATAGCATTGGTACACATAATACGGACAATACCGCTGCATGTCTATCAAACGTCTCATCATATGGCAGGTGTATCATTCCCAGCACTGCCATGTGTGTCCGATTGTGTGAACACATATGCCACATACAGTGGGGATTATGTCCCAGTTGTTACACATCCCTGTACACTGTTGTAGAGATCTGTACATACTGTGGTGTGGAAAGCATGATGTTGGCAGATGTAGTGCATCACACACATTGGCTATCCGTATACACATTTCTGGTCACCACAGTGTGTGTGTGTGTATGTATGTGTGTATAGCTGTCTGGTGCTTGGTGTGAGGGTGTATGCTACCATACAGCGAAAACAGGATCACTAACCCCTCATAGTGACTAACCCCTCATGGTGATGCAGTCTACTACCCTGTTGATGCCATCGGTCCCAGCCGTCCTGGCTACCTGTGCATGTTCCTTCTCTGTGTCACATTGTGTGGGTGCAAAGTACTGCAAGGGTGATGACCACATAGGCAAGGGTCCTCACCTCAACACTATGGGGTGTGCGTTATAGTGGTGTACACCCCATGAATGTGGCCATGTTCCTGTAATGTGACAGGGTATCACTGCTGCACAGTGTGGCCTCATGCTATCAAGTGGTGTCTAACGTCATCATTGGCCAGACCGCTGTGTACAACCCCTGCACCATGTCAACATACCTGTAATGTTTCCTGGTATGTATGTCATGTCTCTGTCCGCTGCAGCCTGTTCAACTGACCACATGCTTCAAGTGCAGTATATGTGCGGACATCTGTGTCATATTAGACTTTTCAACAGTCAGGTTGAGGGTACGTTTAGCATGCTGATATTGCCATACGTGCCTGTGAGTACTCCTCAGTTACTCATGGGGGACTGCAGACACTGCTACCTGTAGGCACATGCCAGTACACCATAGGAGGGAACCAGGGCATCTTTACCAACATGCTGTTACTGTTGTAACCAATACACATACTGTGAACATATCACAATGCATGCTGCACCTGGACTACATGGTATGACAGGGGCATGTCGACAGTACACAACTGATGTCACATACACATCTCTCAATTCACACACAACCACTGCAACATACACATCCCTCACTATGCATTCACAAGTAATGTTAGATACACCTCTCACTATTCAGTTCACCCTGTGCATCAGACCATTTCAGCATATCCCTGCACCGATGGTGCGGATAACAGGGATGCGGCACAGGCTTCATCATATGCACAGGATGATACTGTTTGCCAGGGGCATAGGCTGCACCAATGGATGACATCATGTATTTGGGTAAGGGCCGGTGATTTGATTGGACATGTCTGTTCCGTATGCATGTGGGTGTTGTGGAGCCCTACAGTTGTGTTTGTTGTGTGCGTGTATGTGTGCACACAGTTCTGTCATTTGTGAGGCCTACATAAGGGTATTATCGACAGCTCCAAATTGTACAGACCAGGTTGTACAGCTCACTGTGACCGGCCATGGCCACGTGTCCTGTGCCTGCCAGGGGTTGCACGGGCACTACCAGGGGGAGGTACAGAATGGCTACTGTCCAATGACACATGGCCACTGGAACCGTGTCCCCACTGGGAACGTCCAGGGCCACGTCCACATGGCCTGCTGTGTCCTGGTGTGGACAGCGCAGCACCAGCTGCACTGCTACTACTACTGGCACATGGGAGCGGCCATGTGAGGTGGCACGCTCACGTTGACCTGCACTAGGTGGTGTAGCTGGCCTACGTCCACGTTGCCTATGCCTCACCCCTACCAGATGTTCCAGCACAGACAGCTCACGCTCGCAGATTGCCATGCCACGGTCAAGGATTCTGACCATGTCACCCAATCGCCTGTCCAGAACATCAGCAAGCTGCTGTTGAGCACCTGCCAATGCCTGGATGTTGTTGTTTAGGGTATGGATAGCAGCCCATTACAGTCTGAAACATGCGTCTGGTGATTCCAGCTGCTGCGCTTTGTCCTGCAGGTGCATGTCTGCCAGAGGTCCTCCTATGAGCAGCACCGGCCACATGCCTGTGTGGCACATCTGCAGTCAGTACATTGCAACCATGGTGTGGAGACGCACCTTCTGTGGCCACCACACATTCCTGTTCAACGCTAACAGACACTGACTGCCCTTTCTCTATGGCCATTGGTGATGCGGTATGTGTTGGCAGCTGAACTGTGTGCGGGGAAGAGGGGGACATAGCTGGGATGGCAACCGTTGGCACGGATTCAGCCCCTGACATCCCTGCCTGTACCTCATACATGTGTTCATCACTGCTAGCATCTGTGGGGACACTATCAGATGGACCGCAGGAGGGTAACGCACCTACATCACCTGTGAATGCAAAGAAAGACTCTACATTACAATAGACACACACACACACACACACACACACACACACACACACACACACACACACTGACACACACACTGACACACACACACTGACACACACACACTGACACACCATGCATGTGATATGACACAACTGACAGCATGCAGCCCAGACATCAATAGTGTTTGTAAGCATACTCTCTGAAATGCACACCACAGAAGGCAGGTGTCATATCATTATCCATGCAATTCACACGATCATGGTAGTATGCATGCATCCCTGTGATACAACATGTGGACCAGAACAGGATAACAGTACACATGGCTGACGTGACCTTGACATGTGATCTGCTGATGTGTGCTTTAACAAACATGCATGCCTGACACAATGGTGTCCTGACGCATGCACTGGGTATCACATTGCAGTGTTGCCCATATGCCCTACAGATAGACTACATGTTGAGCAAATGTGCATGGGCATGGTAGGGGACCGTGAGCCGTCTACATTGCTGTACAGTGTGAAGTACACACACTGTGCCATTACATGGCATCATGAGGCATCTATAATGACAAACGGTGCATGATATGTACGCATTGCCTATCCAGAACTACATGCATACTCATGACATACCTGTGGATTGTGACCCACGATGCTGAGGTGTATACACACCGTACCATGCTGTGTCATGTGTCAGGTCAGTGGAGGACATACAGATGACACCCCTGCATGATGACTACAGAGTGTTAGCTGCCTGGCAACCATGTCCACACATAGCGGACCTGTCACATCACCATTTCACACATGTCATTCATGTACCACGCACACAAGGTGCACAGCTAACAGTGATGTCATACGGCAGCAAGGGAAACGTACAGTATCTGTGGCCTGGTGTCACTGTTGGTGGAATCTGTACAGGTGACTACTGTCATGCTATGACACAGATGTCATGTTCAACACATCTTATGAGGCAGATGTCACTGACACCTCCACTAACTGTGCACAGGCATTTAAGATGTGCAGTGTACCATATCACCTGTACAATCCATCTAGTATGGCTGTAATTGGACCATGTGTGGACAAAGTGGGACAGGGTGTACCCACATCCCATCTACTGTGTGGCTACATGTCTCCGGCCATCCCCCATGGCCATGTGTGCACATGTGTAGGTCATGTATGTGATGGCCATCTATCAGACATGTCTGTGTTGTCCCATATGACATACACCCATAAATGTTGGATATGTCACCATCCACAGGGCTATGCAGACAACAGGTGTATGTGTGGTATGTGGGGTATGGGTTATGGGAAAGTGTGACAATATTGCAACCAAAACGCTACGTGTCTGAGACATGTCGGATGGAACATCACAATGTGTGAACCCATTGCAGGGTCAATGGTGACACCTGTGGTCTGCCCATATCACTGCTCACTGTGCGGTACTGTTTTGTGTACCACACATTTTGTTCCACTGTATAGTACATATGCCTCCATTGTAGAACACCTCCACCATTGTATGCACAGCTGGACACACATGTAGCAATGACAAATACTGTAGTTTCATGTCTGTGTGTCAATTCATTTGTATATATTGCACATGGGTGGCCTGTGTGGATGATGGGTGATGTGACCTGTATATCCATGTATTAACTGGCCACATGGCAAATAGATCTATGCTTTGACATGCTTGATACTGATGACAGTCTCACCTGCAATGGACTTTTGTGTGTGCGGCACGCCAGAGGTACCTGTATAGGGTGACACAGCAGTATGAACATTATCCATGACTGTATGACAGCCACAGGGTGCACAGTGCAAGTTAACACATTCACCTGTACAATAGCATATAGTAAGCACATGTGTGCATACCATACCTCTAAACCTCTTAGAACAAGAAATGTGGACCAAGCCTACTATGATGGTAGACAAATAGGGACAACTGTGACATATTGCTCTTACAAACATAGAAATTTGCTAGACTAATAGGTTTGCATGCACATGGTTTTACACGGAATATGCAGTCGTACACACAAATGTATGTCATCATTTAATGACTCCATTCCTCTGCTATTTGCCAGAAAGGGACAGATATTAAGGGGAACACACCGACAATATGAGGCAGACATCTGGACATCCTGCAAATATGTGTACAGTTCAGAGGTATGGTGCATACACAGGGAAGCATAATGTAGCATGCAGCATGTGTGTCCACATACCTTGCATATGTTGTTACATTACATGCTGTACACTGACACATGCACGTACGCGGGATACACTGGCCATATGTTCAGTACTGACTTACCAGGCAACTCCAGGCTCATTGGTTGGGAGACACCCACCTCCACAATGACAGCTAGTGTTTGTGGGAGCTGTTCCAAGGGTGTCCCCAGACTGGTCAGTAGCTCCTCTGTGTGTGTGTGAGTGGAGGCTGGGTTGGTGGCCCACCACCTGTTCCACCTTGTTCCCTGGTGATTGCAGTGGCACGCTGTTTTGCATGACGTATCAGGTCCGTGCAGTGTCTGCGCACCTGCTGGTAGGTGCGGTTGTGGCCACCCACTTCATTGACCCTCCTGCGAAGATCCTGCCACAGGTCGTCCCGCTGCTGTGCGTGCTGTGGCACATGGCTAAATAACACCTCATAGTTCTCATGGAGGTTCGGGATTAGGACGTCATCCACCTGTTGGCTGTATGCTGGTAGGCGTGTACAAGGCATTATCTGTAAGACATTATGAAGGTGACAGGTCACATCTACAGACATATACAGTGATACTGCTGCACATACATGTCTAGTACATCTGCACAGTTATCTTTGCAAATCAACATGACACTAACACAACTGGCATGTATGTGCCGCACACATGTAACACCCATTATGCATTGGATATCGTCTCCATATATGTGTGGCACCTCATTAGTGTTCCTACTGCATGTGACGTCTGTCTTCATGCGGACATGTCTGTCTGCATTGGTGTTCTTACCTATCTGCACATGCCTGGATGTATCCACGCTAATGCTGTTGACCTTGATGCTGTGTATATGTCACATATCAACACAGACACAGCCTTAATGGACTTGGGCAGTGACAATGCACCAAGTACACATGGAAACCTGTACATGCATCTGTTTTGCCATAGACATCTACACTGCACTGTACAGCTGTTCAACATCTTGCCACGGATCGCCTGTGTTGCACATGTGATTGACATGGGACAATGGCTAGTCGGACGTCATTCGCAGGTAAGGTTATCGGCTATAGCATGTACGGGCTGGGTTTACTAGCTGTATCCGACACCCATTACGCCACTGCGGGGGCATCAGTGACACATTATCGATCCAGATAGTTGATACTACATCTACCATACAGCCATCACACCATGTATGACACCATGTATGACAGGGATGATGTGTGCAGCTATGTGGGCAGGGCTGCATGGTATGGCGGGAGTATGTCACAGGTATGGCACAGGGATCTGTCTAGCATGTGGCCATCCTAGTCTTAGGACAGTGGTTGTCCATGACGTATGTCTTTCAGATCAGGCTATGGACATGTAGCATGTCCAACAGCATAGTGTGACATATGTCTGTATACAAGGTGGATAGCATGCTGCATACTGGAGGTGAGTATTGTGGAGGCTGGTATCGGCCATCCACGCATGGGCCCTACCCCTGGAGGGTGATATGTGTTCCAATATTGGTCACACGGGTGCTGTGTATTCCTGTCCAATGATCTCCGTGCTCATGGATACCACCCTGTCATGTCAAGGGTACCTCAGTTGACTACCTAAAGGGCCAGGGAGATGTCTCCAGCTCAGGGAGGTGTACTGCACAACACCATCCCTAACAGTGTCCATAATGTTGACCACAGTCTAGGTGTTACTTAATGGGTACAGGGGTATTCCCCTAGTGGTGTCATTGCTGTTATCATCCACCAGACTGTGCAGATATGTCACACACCTCACACACACAGCCCATTCTGTATGTTGTTCACAACACTGTGACAACTATTGCCCATAGGTCATGGCCATTCACATCCTCACATACACAGATGGCTGACATTTGTCTGTGTGGTATGGGCTACAATGTGGGTGAGGTACAACACATTAACCCTGGTTTACTGTAGCTGACACCATGTGATATGCACATATCACTGTAGCACCTTTAGTAGTTGTGAGTCTGTCAACAGGCCACTAGTAGAACACTCCTGTGACATACAAAGGCATTTGTAGTCAAACATCCGTACTGTCTTGTACATCTGTACTGATAACATCTACATTGATAATGGTTCGTGGACTTGCAGACCATTCCCGGCAGTTTTCTGATGCGGTGCCACCAATCATGACTGTCGTCAACACTTGTGGGTTGATGTTATCCAACACCCTATCTGTATTGTATGGGCATGCTCGGCACTTGCTCAGAGCTTCTTGGCACGTTATGAGCCACTGCTTAGTTTAGCACCCATTTCACACCACTCCTCACAGGTACACTGTCTTTCCATATATTTCCAGCTTGCTTACAGTACAACAGCTGTCGTACACACATCACTCACATATCTCGTGAGACATGGTGGTTTATACGGCGTGTCCACCTGGCACATACCAGTTATATACAGGCATGTCCAACTGGCACGTACCAGTGCTATTGCCTGTCACTATGATGACTATGTTGTACATGTGGCAATACAGCTATTCTCACGTACACAGTCAATGCACACCTCCCAACATACAACAGTACAGCTTGTGGGGGATGCACATATGCAGCCCTGCTGGGGGTTATACTGTCACCAACCCTGACTGCACCTGACAGACATGTGGGGATGTGCAACATTCGCAACACACCCCACTCATCACATAGTTCCATACGATCCCCACCACAGGCCACACATACGGAGACACCTTGTACAGTACCCCTCCATACTCTGTGTGGGCACCACCGGCAGCCCACATCACCAAACACAACTACACCAACCTATAGCCCACAGACATGTGTGCCCATCACATACAGCCAATAGGGTGTCATAACATACACAACACACCTGTCATAGGTGACTGTCGGCGGTCACACTGCTGTTCCACTCAGCAGGCTACACAAGGCGATAGTCACTTACATCCTGCTGGCAAGTAACTGGTTCTGCAACATAACCTATGCACACATGCCACAACTCAGCAGGTATGATGTGACTGTCATTTTCCATGTTAGTTTGACTGAAGTTGTATCTCAGGGCACAGACTACGTGTGCAGGGACATGCAATAGCCCACCAGTGTTCTAGTCCTGATGGTGTGGTCCGAGCCCTGGGGAGCATTTTGCGTTCATCCGGACCTGTTACCACTGTACAACATACGACTGTGTCACTCTCAACAGTTGTCCATGCTTCTGCTGTCATTCCACAGGCGTCTGGTATACGTCCACTATGACAGACCTGGTCAAACAACATGATGCTGTGGCACAGTTGACCTGCACCTGTCAGCCATGGGAGTAAGGATCACATGTTGGACTCTTGCTGCTTTTATACTGCCTGTCTTGCACAGTGTCCAATAACAGTCACCACCAGAATGGGAACTGGCTAGCAAAACATGTGATCATGTAACACAATGCTTGACATCATCCTCTGTGATGCATGCAGGCAAGGCACATCTGATACTGCACCACTTCAATATCTCTGCAGTGACTGGGACCTGCCTCTTGGCTCTGCAGAGCATACCTGCAATGACTGGTTATAGACAGACCGTACCTCTCAGGCAAGTACCTGGACTGGCACACCCACGGCTGAGGTGTCCCCATATTCCACTATGTTGTACACACATCCCGGCTGGTTACTTAGCACAATGCATCACAGGTGCTCCATGTGCAAATAACTGTGCCCGGAACTGCTATGCACAGTATTACCAGCTGTGAATTCAACATACCCCACGGTTACCAGACCTCATTTCATGGTGTACTGGACAGTTGGGCTCATACTGCTACTACTGATGTGAGACTGACAGTAACCCACACTTAACTGTGATAGCCGCACATGTACCGACACATTAGGCATACGCTGTCCGTGAGGCATAACCTCCGCTTGGTTGGTTCGACCCATACACACCACCTTCAAGACCAACAGTATCCTTGACATGGACACTACCAACATATGACTGTTGTTCCACACCTGGGGTTATCCCCTCATTGGTGAAATCCGAACATATGCTACTCACCTCTGTTAGCCACATACCGGCACCACACACTTCATGGCATACACAGTAGATGGTTACTACAACACCTACTACAGATGTCATTTGACAGTGGTAGTTGACAGCGGTAGTTGACGCCATGACACACGTGCAGGTAGACAATGCACATACAAACGCTGAGACATACCCCAATGCACTTCATTAGCACATACACGACAATATGGATCATGCTATTCCACACAGAGCCATGATGGTACACACCAGATAACAGACGGCACTCTGGGGGTGCGGTTCCATGGACATACTTTACAACAACAGGTGGGGGCTGTTGTACAGTGGTGTACATTCCCATGGGTGGGGTATCTCACTGGTCAGCCTCGGTAGGGCCACGGGACCCTTCATCACATACTCCATAACTAGCGATGTACACATTAGTGCGACACATTCCGAGATGCACCACCAAGCATTATGGTGGTATGTCAGTGGTCGTATGCAATACCCACATCTGCTCACACATACAACTGTCACTCTGGAACATGACAGTAACAGGTGATGTTGGCAACATGCTGTCGGATGGCTTCAATGCTAACATTACACCCTCTCACTCCCTACGGGGCCACATTCCCAGCAGGAACATTGCTGTGTACCTGCGGTCACACCTGCACTTTACTAGCCTGCACTCTATATGTCCTAGGACACTGGCCCCTTTGTCACCCTACAAACTTCCAGGCTGTGATGTCCACAGACCTCTGAATGACATGTCTCCCCACTGGGACACCATATTCAGTAATAGCCTTGTACCAGACATTGTGGCCACTGACTGGCACACAGCGACCGTTACACTCCACACAGCTGGCGCCACAATGCACGACTGGGACTATTGCCCTACACACCTCACTGGACTGTTCTGCATGGCTATAGGGCACATCATCATGGACATCAGTCTTTGTTGTGCTCCAGTCCTTTCATGCCAGCTGGGTTGGTCTTGTTGGGGCCACAGCATGCCCCTACACCTGTTGAACACCTTTCATACAGTCACCAGAGTAGTTGATGATGACACGGGGGTCCACACAGCCTACATTGTCCTCTCACTGCCTTTCAGCACCGTTCTCCATTCTGGTATTGACAACATACACATCCATCTGCACATCAACACATATGTCTCAGGATGTTATGCAAAGTGGCTAATGGACGGGACACACACACTGAGGGTGCCATACCATATCACATACTGCATTCCAGTTACACTTGCCATACCACAGTCCTCAGTCATGTTCGGTATATTCTTCCCTGAGGTACAGGCTACCACTGAGAGGACTTCCCTCCCTAGCTTTACAGACCACTGCATACCAAGCACCGTTGTTGATCCACCAGCTGATACAGACCCCATCCATATGGGTGTCACTGTGACGGATACCTGATATGAGCATCATGGCCTCAACATGCATGACACTTGGTATGAACATCACCTTTGCAGTACACCATCCACCCACTGGTTATCACATAGGTGTTAGTCCCCTACATGCACGTCGCATTGTACGTGTTCGTACTACACATGTATGTCACACACACTCCTGCGATTGCCACATTGCCACTGTGGCATGGATATCCTTCTATGTGTCCACACCTGTCTGTACTGGGTGTGTAGCTGGTACATAGGCACCCATTGTACCTCTGAACACAGGACTTATACACACATCCATGGGTACAACACCCCACTTAGGGTGCCCCTTACACAACAGCTACAGCTTTACATAAGTCAACATTAAAACACCATGACGTTTATTGAGCTATGTCGGTTAATGTTCGCGGCTGCAGTACAGACACCACGTCTGTACACATTTACGGGCTACATACTCAGGGGTGACCTCTGCTGCAAACACAGGGCCCATATCTGCAAATATGTTAATGGATATACTTCGCATACACGACATAAACAATAGCCACTGTGAGCATGATGCGCATGGATATGTGCACACACGCGACAGTGTGTGGGATGTGCTTGGGGGTTGCATTCCCAGACCGGATATTCACCATGCTTTGGGACAAGATTCCTATGTACATCACGCATGGACAGTCAGTAGCTGTGTTCATGTGATACCTCACTTGGTGGATAGTGGACACATGTATGCCAGGGATCACTGCAGTGGCTGTACTGTGCAAAGATGCAGGTTACACCTGGCTCTTCTGTTCACAGGACACTACCCTAGAGAGGTGCCAATGTTGTGCACATTGTAGTTGTTGTTACACATACACTTGCCAGACTACATGGTACCCCACTATGAACCTGTGGAGCTATTACATGTCCTTTGTGCATGGTTACTGGAATAGCCCTTCCATTTAGATTAGCTGTCATGCTATTACAATGTCCTGTGACTACAGGCCATATGTATCCTGTTATTGTACATGCCAGTCATGTTCTTGTTTGTCTGTCACGTCTCTTCCGCTATTCTAGTATGGGAGTAATGTTTGCGTCCTTTGCAAATGCACAGAGTGGATTACATTATTTATTTCATCATAACTGTTTATACATAAATTAATTACATGCTACTCACATCACTATACAATACCTTTGGCATGCATCATAGGCCTGTTCTCCTGTGTAGCTTATCTGACATATCAATCTACTGTACTATACATTACACATATGTTACATGGTATCCCATAATTGAAAGCATACTTGCACAGCGGGACCACCTTAGACATGTCATTGACGTTATATGCCCATACACATGCGTACTGTTACAGTATATCCACATATACTATCCCCTGCTATGGCACATACTTGTTGGACATACCCTGCCACTGCCGGCGGGTCATATGACATTGTTCTGTTTAAAGCCATCATGTTGCATCCCTTGTGGTGTCTATGCTGTTTACCTTGTGGCCCACTGCTGGACGCACAACTTCTACAAGCGTTAGTACGATCAGCAAGACATCACTACATAAATACCATTTCTCACTTTATGCATGGCAGACACTTTTAATTACTGCAAACCAGGCTATGCATACACTGACATAACTTAATACAGAACATACTATACATACAGGTAGTGTTGTACATACCTTGATATCGTTATGGTATTTCGTCTTTATGTCACTGTTCTGTATCACTCTTTGAGCTTTTTTTCGGTATGACCATACATTTGCATATCTGGCAAGTCATCCTTATATACGTCGATACCTGCAACATGTGGTTTACTGCCACCAATTGGTGTTCCGGTGTGACTAATTACATGCACTTCAGCTGTGCAGCTACTGCATTCACCAATTACGCGGCAACAGTGGGGTATAATTGAATTCTCCACCTGAGCATTGGCCATTTGCCCTGCCTTCGGGGAGATGGCCTGTATTGTGTTTTGTTGTGTGTAATTGCAACTGCTATGTGTAGAGGCAAGTGTATATCGGAGTCATGTTCCCCGTGGATTGTGTGTGACGGCTTGAGTATATGGTTCTACCTGTGACTGTACCTGTCATCCCACCCGTCTGATAACGGACTATTGCAAACACCTGTAACATCGCCGTTTTTTCCGTTATATGACAGATACAATTTTGCATGGCACCTTTAAATGTGTCTCTCACAAGGTATGTTAATGGTTCAGCAGATGTAATTGACTAACTGGATGTTTGTGCTGTGATTACGGTCTGTATTGCTATTGTTTCCAGTGTGGGTGATGTAGGCAGGTGTACTTAGCATATACGGTTTAGTGGGGCTTGCATTTCTACGTAGTCCATATATATGTGTGTGGGTCCCTTCTCTAATTACAGTGCTATCACTTACTAGACTTCTGTTACGGAAATTTACTTTGGGCTGTTGTTAATTGGTATCAATATGGTATGCAGATGAGGTTGATACTTCCATACCTCTGGATGTACGGCGATATGTGCAGGGATATTTCTAAATGACCGCTATCCCGTGTATGTGTGTCCCAGATATTTGCAGTCATTGCAGTGGTGTTGGTGTCAGACCCTCTGTGGCATGGCTTGCCACCTTTTCATATGGCCATAGGTAGACACTTGCGGGTCACACAGTGGTGTTTACAGGCTGACATATAGCCACGGTCAGTACACAGGATAGCACATACTTTTATCCTCATTACATACCAATTGTTCTTGGACATTGCCTAATTATCAGTTTGCATGTAACATTTCCATTTCTTACATACAGGCATGAGTATTTCCTGCAACTATTGCATAATATTTGGGGCATACTAATGTCCAACACTCTCGGAAAGTTTCCCTTTGTAATGTTTCATGTCAGGACACACATGCCCAAAAAGGGGCTGTCCCTCCCAATGTGGGACTGGTGTTTACCGCATGCCTACGGCTAGCTATACCCGCACCTACCGTTATCATCTACCTCCGAGTTGCCACCTACACACACATGATGCAGACACACACACATATTACAGTCACACGGAAACACACATGGCACCCTCAACACACACATACACAGGCTACATCACTCACAACCACAGTTGTACATGGTACCCACATGGACCGCACCACCGGCAGCAGTGACTACATGTCCTTACTATCGTCATATTGCTCGCGGTTCTACTGTTCCAGTACTGTGTTCTTTCTGTCTTTCAGCCTCCTGGTTATGCGTGTTGGTGTGTGACACGTTCCATAGTTGGCAGTATCCTATTTATTTGTACCTCAAAGGTGTTTTGAATGTCGTTGACCTATCTATATATTAGCAGATGTCAGTGACTCCTTATATATCGACATATATCACACTATCGCCCTTATATATGTGTAGATATATAAATATATATATATATATCTATGTATATATGTATGTATATATATATATATATATATATATATATATATATATATATATATATATATATATATATATATATATATACACATATATATATATTTATATGTGTATATATATATATATATATATATATATATATATATATATATATATATGGGTCCATATGAGAAGGTCGACAAGTCATAACATCGACATTACCATGTTTGACACGAAATGAACGACAAGTCAGATAAACGACAGTTGAAATTACCGACTTTCACTTCTTCGACAAGGAAATGTTTACGAAGGACATCCTTGTGTGAACTGCACACCACTTTTAAACTGAGTACATTATAGCACTTACAAACGGTTGCTTTTTAATTTGTAATGCTTACTTCATGTCCTGGTGAGTTACCGTTTGTAGGAAGTGTTTTCTGTTTACGTTATACGGCGAAGTGCTAACATAACCATACTGCATTGCATAGCAGACTGTTGTCGGACGTTTCATTTTCTGCACTTTTTGGCATTGAGCTTGAGGCCATGGCTTTGACACCAGGCATCTGTCTCAGTGAGGCCGTTTTGTAAGATGTCCACATTGTTAGGAGTTTTGATTATGGCTCCTAGTTTGCTGTCATCTGCGAACTTCGTTAGCCATAGACCTTCTGTGTCAGGCTGTACTTCAGAGAAGTAGATACCAAACAGGAGAGGACCCAGGACTGAACCCTGTGGTACTCCACTTGTCATTGCTCTGAAGTCGGATTTGGAGTCTGCTACTTTCACAGTGTGGGTTCTGTCAGTGAGCCAGTTGGCAACCCATCTTGTGACGTAGGGATTTATACCTAGTTTAGTGAGTTTATCTATAATTCCAGAGTGTGGGATGGTGTCAAAAGCCTTGGCAAGATCTAGATAGGCTGTGTGAACCACCTTACCATTGTCTACGGCTTTGGTGACTGCTTCAAAGAAGTCTATCAGGCTTAGGAGACATGATCTACCTTTTACAAACCTGAACTGGGTGGGATCCAGAGTTTAGAGATTACCAATGTCTTTGTTTATAAGTTCCATGATGATACATTCCATTGCCTTGCAGACCAAGCTCGTCAGGCTAATGGGGCGGTAGTTCCCGGGGTCAGTGGTGGCTACCCCCTTGTGTAGTGGGATAACCGTTGCTGTGTGCCATTCAGCAGGCACAAAACCTGAGGTGAGGCTATGATTGAACATGGTATTTAGGTGGGGTGCCAGTTTGTTCTGTAGTTCATGTAGAACGCAGCCTGGGATGTTGTCTGGTCCCATGAATGTTGTGTTCTTGGCTTTGGAGAGTGTGGTTTTTACCTGTGCAGCCATGAATACAGGAACTTTGCATTCTTCCAGTATAGAGATGGGCTCTTTAGGGGGTGAGATGGGGGTAAAGTTAGCACTGAACCTATCTGCCAGGATGTTGGCAATATCAGTTGGGTCTGTATATTTAGTGCCATTGTGCTGTAACTCAGAGCAGATCTGAGTGTTGCCATTGAGATTCTTGACATAGCTATAGAATGCTTTGTGGTTGTCTTTAGAATCTGTGGCGATTTTGTTTTCCTAACTAGCTCTGGAGGATTTTATCAGGGATCGCAGCTTCTTACTGAGGCTGACCAGGGAGCTCCTCCACTCATGGGATTTTACTCTCTTTCTGTTGTACAGTTTGTTTATAGCAGGGGACCACCAGATTGGCTTCCTTTTTTTGGAGGATAGCACCTTGGTTCTGTTTGGGATAGCACAATCCATGCACTCTTGTAAGTGCTTATAAAGTGCAATTGTGTAGGATTCAGTAGTCATAACTGTATTGTCCATCTGCATGTGTGTCATGAAGTTCACCACTTCTATCTTAAGAAGCATGAAGTTGGCTTTGGAGAAATGTTTTACCATGGTTTCCTTAATGGGGGGTGGAGGCAGGATGTGGATATCTAGGGTAATTAGCTTATGATCGGATCAGACCAATGAGGCATTGATCACTCATATTGGTAATGACTAGATCTAGGATATTGTTGCCCCTGGTGGGGGTGTGGATAAGTTGATCCAGGGCATTGGAGTTTATGAATTCCAGAAAGCGTTGAGTGAAGGAGTTGGTACATGAGTAGTTTTCCCAGTTAATGGTGGGGTAGTTGAAATCGCCCATCATTAGGGGGTTTGGTTGAACCCTAATATTTTCCAGTACATCAAGAAAAGAGGAGTGGGAATCCTGGGGCATGGTGGGTGATCTGTAGCAAGCTACAGTTTGGATTGCAGTTTTTGCCCAGAGTTAGTTGCACTTGGATAAACTCGGCTGCATTATGCTGAGCAACTTGCCTGGAGGTGTGGATATCCTTAATGAATATGGACACACCTCCACCTTTGGTGTTCTGGTCCAGGTTACATGGCCGGAAAGTGTGGTATGAGTTATAGCCTGGTAGTGTAGGGGTGCTCTCTGGAGCCTTGAACCAGGTCTCAGTCACTGCACAGATATCGATGTTCTCCATTTTAAGGAGTGCCTCGAGTGAGTGCATTTTGAGATTTAGACTTCTAGCATTGAGTAGCATCACCCTCAGTTTTTGCTTGCCTGTTCCTGTTCTGGTGGTGAATTTGTCATTTGAACCTTGCCTAAAAAGGCACTATAGGGGCGGCAAGAACCTTAGCCAGTATCTGGAATCCCAGGGGTGACAGGTGCAGGCCATCTCTGGCAAAGCATCGTGGTCTGTCGACCATGTCATCCCAGGCAGACAGATACTGGATCCCTTTTGAATGGCACCAGAAGCTTAGCCAATTGTTGAAGTCAATCATTTTGTCCTTGTACTGCGGCATCATTCTGGGTGATGGCAGAATGCTACTCAGGGCTAGGGTCATACCTGCCTGGGCTACAAGATCGGAGAGCTCTTCCATGTCTCTTTTCATGTAGTCTAGGGAGGTATGTCTCAGGTCGTTCACACCAACATGGACAATGACAGAGTCATATTTATACTTGTTGTGGAGTGACCTGAGTGCGTGGGTTATGTGGCGGATCCTGGCACCCAACAGGCAGCTGACAGTAACCTTGTCCTTGTTTAGCCTGGTGAGTATGACATCAGTGTGCCTGACTATAGAGTCACCTATGACTAGTGTGTTGGGTACGTTGTTTTGCCTTATTGGCTGTGGTTGAGTGGCACACTGAGTCTGTGGGCTATGTGTCATTTGGGTTGTGTTGGGGGGTGGAGGTTGCTTGATTTCTGCTTTGGAGGTCTCTGTTGATTGAACAGAATATTATTGAGAGCCTCCGCGAAATTTTTGTGTTTCTATGTGTGGATTTTGGTGGTGTAGATTTAGTGAGACTATGTGATGAGTGTGGTGTGGTGCAAATGTTTACCTTCTCCTCATGACTGTCAAGTTCAGTCTTGATTGGAGAGAGCTTTACCTCCAGTTTGGCTAGATAAGTGCATCTCTCACAGGTTGTAGTGTTGGGTGGTAGGAGGAGAGGGTTTTCTGTGTACATGAGGCAATTTCTACATTGCCCCAAGATGCCCAGATTCATCAGATAGACAGGAGAGAACACTGGAAGCTGACCCTTGGACATGCCTGAATAAAAAACTATTTTCCTCTAGATAAGTGAGGGAAAGTGAGTACAAGAGCTGTTATTCTCTAAGCAAGTGAGGAAAGTAAGTACCAAAACTGTTTTCCTCTAGGTAATGAGGAAGGTTGAGTGCTGTAGTAATTAGTAGGTTATTTAGTGCTTACAAGTTCTGAACAAGTGCTGATCACGAATAAGCAAATTCAAGTGCTAAAAGTAAGAATCTGTATCTGGACTAAACTAGTTACAGGAAAGGGGGGAAACAAGTGCAAATGTGGGCTTTTAAATCAGAAAGTTGAGAGAGATGGAAAAACTGCCCAAACGGCCAATAACTACAATTTCTGGGCCAGAACCACTCCTTATGTGGTAGATAGGTTACCTAGTACTTACCACTCCCACTGATAAGCTAGAAGGCTTCTCTCCAACACAAAAAGCTTGGGGGGGCTCAGAAGCTTACATACAGTCCTGGATACAGCAAATCTATATCTGGACTACACTAGTTACAGGAAAGGTATTTTATATATATATATATATATATATATATATATATATATATATATATATATATATATACATATATATATATATATATATATATATATATATATATATACAGAAAAGTAGCTAAAACAGCAGTGAAAACAATTCAAATGCAGTGCAAGCTAGCACACTTGAGAATGTAGCAATGTTAGACCAAACAGTTTAAAAAAATGTAAATAAATTAAAAATGACTAAAACAATGCAGAAGGAGTCTATTAGGTAGAATGGGGTAAAGAGATGGGACTGGGGGGAGTGTCTCAGATCAAATCTACAGTGGGGCCGGGCAACTGCAAAAACCTCCAAATTTAAACAACAACACAGGAATAGGGAGAGTGGGTATGGGAAAACCAACACCTTCAGCAGAGATCTGAAAAACTATACAGTGAAGCAAAAATAGTGCACAACTCTGAAGTCAGCCAGCAATGATATAAAATTAGTCAAACAACAATTACCAGTACACAACTCTGAAGTGCCAGAAAAATATACTCAGCTCTGTATATCTCCAGATAGTTTGAAGAGCACTCTTTCAGGACACAGGAAGGCTCCAGCAATGATATGCAAGGAAGTAAGGATCTGTTTTTATTTGTGTCAGTACAAACGACCTCTCCGCAGGGACTCTATGATTGTTAGTAGGGAACTGATAGCCCTTTTAGATAGTATAGCTTGTATTGGTGTTAGGATGTATTTTTCACAAATCACCCATAGAAGGGATAGTCAGGTCACCACGAATGAAAAGATTTTTGGGGTAAATACCTACATGGAAAAAAAAGTCCTGTTTTAAAAAATGGAAATATGTAGCGCACCCAAGCCTAGTTTTGGGCACACATGTGTTCAGACAGGGTAGTGTGCATTTGTGAAGATCAGGGAAGAGAATTTTTGCAGCAGATATTTTGCAATATTTGGCAAACACTAGGCAGGATTTTTGCCAGGTCGAAAATTTAACATTTCACAGATAACAATATTTGATGCATCTCTGATGGTGGTTAATACTAGGAGCATTAACAATAGTTTTTTTATTGGACTTTGAGGGACTGATGAATGAAGAGAATGAGAAAGAGAGAGAGAGAGAGAGAAGGTTGGATGATGTGGGGACAGTGAATCAGGAAGTACAATGGATTAACAAGGAGGAAGTAAGGACAGCTATGAAGAGGATGAAGAATGGAAAAGCTGTTGGTCCTGATGACATACCTATAGAAGCATGGTGATGTTTAGGAGATAAATCTTGGAAAGTGAGAGGATGCTTGAGGAGTGGAGAAGAAGTGAATTGCTACTGATTTTCAAGAAAATGGGTGATGTGCAGAGCTGTAGTAACTACAGAGGGATAAAACTATCAGTCAGAGCATGAAGTTATGGGAAAGATTAGTGAAGGCTAGGTTAAGAAGGGAGGTGATGATTAGTGAGCAGCAGTTCAGTTTCATGCCAGGAAAGCAAAAAACAAAGCAAAAAACACAGCATCAATGGGACCAGACGGTGTCCCGGGCTGTGTCCTACATGAACTTCAAGAAGAGCTAAACCCAAACATAAAACTACTGTTCAATCTCAGCCTTACTACAGGATATGTACCCAAAGAGTGGCGTACAGCAACAGTGATCCCTCTCCACAAAGGTGGTGCCTCAACGGATCCTGGAAACTATTGCCCCATAAGCCTGACTAGCTTGGTCTGCAAAGCTATGGAAAGGATCATCATGGACCTCATAAATAAATATATTGGGGACCTACAGACACTGGATCCTACCCAGTTCGGCTTTGTTAAGGGCAGATCCTGCCTCTTAAACCTGGTTGATTTCTTTGAAACAGTCACCAAGGCCATTGACGAGGGGAAGGTGGTCCACACAGCCTACCTGGACCTCGCAAAAGCCTTCGATACAATACCCCACTTGGGCATTATAGATAAGCTCACAAGCTTAAATATAAACCCCTATGTCACTAGATGGGTTGCAAACTGGCTGAAGGACAGAACCCACATGGTTAGAATTGCTGGAGCCATGTCAGACTCCAAACCAGTTACAAGTGGCGTCCCACAAGGCTCAGTCCTGGGACCTCTCTTGTTCGGTATATATTTCTCGGAGATACAGGCCAACACGGAAGGACTGTGGCTGACCAAGTTCGCAGATGACTGCAAACTGGGCACCATAATCGACTCTCCAGCTGACACAAGCATCCTCCAAAAGGGCCTCATAGAAACAGGCAACTGGTGCCAGAGCCATGGCCTCAAGCTAAATGCCAAAAAGTGTATAGTCATCCCCTTTGGCAAAAACAAAGTGCCCATAAATTACCACATAGGTGGTAATCCATTAAGTACAGAAGAAATAAAAAAAATATTATAATGTTGTTTTTGATATATTTTCCAGATTTATGAATTTATAAATAATGTTCTGACTTATTGCATTTAATGTTTATTATAACTCAGGTTTTTAAATAAGTCCATCATATTTATTGCTATAGTTATATTATGATCTAAAGACAGAACTTGATTTTAGATATTTATTGTATTTATTATAAAATTGCAATAGATAATTTCATTAATTTATTTATTTATGATATACTTTGTTGCATTATTATTATTAGCCATTATAATAAGCCATACAGTAATTATATTATAATGATACTAGATAAATGCATTGTTCATATCTTGCTCCATAGATACTAAATAGAATTTGGTCATCCCTAAAATGCATTATATAACTTTTAACATACTAAGTATTTATTTATTTTTTTCAAAAAGTTTTATATCTTTTTAAACTAATTTATAAGTGAATATGAACTTTGAATGGTCTGTCAGTTCAGCTTATTTTAGAGCAAGCTTAAAATAGTGTCATGGTAAACTAAAATGCATTTCTTACATTGTGTTTTTGTATTGCTTTAAAAGACTTTAATGAATTTAAATGCATAATTGCATAATTGAATTAGTTAATTGATTGAATAATGAATTACTTTTTGCTATATAAACTCTAGTTTCATTAAGTTGTATATTGTCTGAAGAAGCGTATCTGGAGATACGCGAAAGCGCTCACCTCTTTTCTTAAATAAATCGTTTCATTTTTTACTTATAAACGTGGAGAGTCTGAAGTTTATGCTGTACATAAGTACAGAAGAAGTAATTAGGGACCTGGGGGCCCAAGTTGATAGCAATCTCTCATTTGACAACCACGTGGCCAAAGTGGTTAGAAAAACATTTTATATAGCCCACCTAATCATGAAGGGATTAACTTCTAGATCAGGGGAGGTCATCATGCCTCTTTACTCATCCCTCATCGGGCCCATAATTGAGTACAATGTCCCTTTTAGGATGTACCTTACCAGACACCTGCAGCAACTGGAAAGACCCCAAAAGTACCTCACCAAGAGGATCAAAGGGCTCAAACAGATGCCATATGCTGCCCGGTTAAAGAAACTCCAGCTCTACTCAGTGGCATACCACCTGCTCAGAGGCGATCTGTGCCTGACGTATAAAGCCATGTCCAACCCGGAATTAATGGACATGCTGCACCTTAGAAAATCCAAATCCCATCGAGCTACGCGCTCGAGAGACTCGAACCTCAGCACTGAAATAAATAGGACATGCTGGAGGGACAGATTCATAACCCAGAGGCTCCCTTCACTCTGGAATAAAATCCCAGTCCAGGTTAGATTGACTCTCTTCAAGAGGAATCTTGATGAATGGATGGGAGATCGTAGGTTTACCCCGGGTATCACTTCTGTGTCACTGTTAGACAGAGGCACAGCATACTAACCTTGAAAAAGGGCATAGCAAAATTAATTTAAAATGGGTGGCGAAAGCCAAACACACTCTGGCTAGGCTTATAAATGCCCTAGGGCAGATAGCCTAGTATGAACCTATGAACCTATAAGAGCACTATAGATGTGATGTTTGCTCTGAGGGTGTTGAAGGAGAAGTATACATGTCAGAAGGAGTTGCACTGTGTCTTTGTGGACTTAGAGAAAGCATATGACATGGTGTCTAGAGACGAGTTGTGGTATTGTATGAGAAAGTCGGGAGTGGCAGAAAAGTATGTAAGAGTGGTACAGGATATGTACGAGGGCAGTCTGACAGAGGTGATGTCTGCGATAGGAGTGATGGATGCATTCAAGGTGGAGGCAGAATTACATCAAGGATGAGCTCTGACCCATTTTTTATTTGCAATGGTGATGGACAAGTTGACCGATGAGATCAGACAGGAGCCCCCATGGGCTATGATGTCTGCAGATGACACTGTGATCTGTAGTGAGAGTAGGGAACAGGTTGACGAGACCTTGGAGAGGTGGAGATATGCTCTATAGAGGAGAGGAATGAAGGTCAGCAGGACTAAGACAGAATATGTGTGTGTGTGAATGAGAGGGAGGATAGAGGAATGGTGAGGATGCAGGGAGTAGAGTTGGTGAAGGTGGATGAGTTTAAATACTTGGGATCAGTAGTTCAGAGTAATGGTGAGTGTGGATGAGAGGTGAAGAAGAGAGTGCAGGCAGGGTAGAGTGGGTGGTGAAAAGAGTTAGAAGTGAATTGTGACAGACTGGTACCACTAAAAGTGAAAGAGAAGGTCTACAAGATGGTAGTGAGACCAGCTATGTTATATGGGTTGGAGACGGTGGCACTGATGAAAAGATAGGAGTCCGAGCTGGAGGTGGCAGAGTTAAAGATGTTTAAATTTGCATTTGATGTGACAAGGATGGGCAGGATTAGAAATGAGTGTATTAGAGGCTCAGGTCATGTTGGACAGTTTGGAGACAAAGTCAGAGAGGTGAAATTGCATTGATTTGTACATGTGCTGAGGAGGGATGCTGGATATATTGGGAGAAGGATGCTAAGGATGGATCTGCTGGTTAAGAGGAAAAGAGGAAGACCTAAGATAAGGTTTATGGATGTGGTGAGAGAGGACGCGCAGGTGGCTGGTGTGACACAGCAAGATGCAGAGGACAGGAAGAAATGTAAACAGAGGATGTGCTGTGGCAACCCCTAATGGGAGCAAATGAAAAAAAAAAAGAAGAAGAAGAAGGCATCTGTCCCTCCAGTGAATCTTGTTATGTTGTGGTATAGATTTAGGTCCCTATTGCAGATGTTTGTAGAGGCACTGTTTTTACCAAGAAATAGGAGGTCACCTAGGATTAGGTTTTTCATGACTTGAACAGTTAGACACAGGGCACCTCAGAGCAACTGCTAGGCTATTGAGCATAAGGAGGGTCATACTAATCTTTTGGGTTAGTTGAAGGACTTTTAAGACCTTTACTTTCCTTCATTAGAAATCTTTGGGGTCTTTCTGCTTGAATTTCTACATACCAAAGGTGGAGGTGTTTGAACCTGCTTTAGCACAAATACAACTCTAGGGTGGTTAAACAGGATAATGCCCTGGTGTTCACTCACATCCATGTCTCCACAGACAAGTTTTCCTACTATGTACTGGCCAGCTACAAGTTGCCCTCAATGACCCACAAAGCTCACAACTCTTATCTAGACCTACTAGAGGTGCTCACCATCCAACCAAATGACCTATTCATGGAAGACTTTAACTATCCTTCAACAGACTTGGAAACATGCACTGCCTCTGACTCACAGGCACATTTCTTGGATCTTTATCAACATAAACACCCTACACTCTGCAATAAGAGGATCAAACATATTCTGTCGCCAAATAAAACTCAAATCAGAAAATGAAACCCATAAAGTAAGTATAATAAAGCAAACTACATCCTATTAAGTGATAATCTGTCAAAATTCACGGATTCCCCCAAACCCCAACAAGACAGCTACCTGTGCAAATTATTTACAGAAACCCTGTACAAACATGTAAATGGCTGTATTGAGGCAACCAGAAGTAAGCCCAAATCTAACTACAAAAACAAACCATGCTGGCAGAATCCTTAACTTGTGTCAAGAATCTTAAAGGTAATACTCAGCTGTGTGTAGAACTGGGAGTAAATGCTACAACATTCATTGAGCAGGTGACATAGCAAATCTACTGGCTGAGAAATTTAGCTTTAAATTCACCCCCGACTCCTCCCACACAGCCTCTTGTGAAATGCCTTCTAGCATATCCCCCCAACTATCAACAGGGAACAGGTCCTGGAGTTGCTTGCTACCTGCTTGCACTGTCTTCTGCACCTTTCTTCTACACTGCTTCAATGGGGTTTGACAACATCCTCAGTTGCCTCCTAAATAGCCTAAAACATGCCCTAGAAAGACCACTTGAGGCATTCTTCAACTACAGCCTCAGAACAGGTTACATGCCAGGTAAATGGAGGGCCACAATAGTCATCCCTCTTCATAAGGGTACAGACCCCTCAGTCTGCCAAGTCTAATATACAAAGTCATGGAGTCAATTCTCAGAGAAATGATCAACAATGACATTGGCAACCTTTTGTTAAGGGATGGTCTTTTCTACTTAACCTGGTAAACCTTCAAGTGGGTCTCCATGGCTACTGATGAGGGGAAAACAGTGCATAGTGCCTACCTTGACCTGGCCAAGGTGTTCGATATAATACCTCACTTAGTTATTGTTGACAAACTCTCAAAACTAGGCATAAATCCCTATAACTCACTAGATTGCCAGCTGGCTCACAGATAAGACCCAAGAGATCAGGATCAGTGAGACCACCTCCACCAAAAGACCAATCACCAGCAGAGTATTCCAGGTCTTGGTGCTGAGCCAACTCCTGATTTTTACTCTTTTTGTATGTTCTATGCCCTTTGTACAAAATAACTATGTTTATATAATTCTTTTTAAATTCTTTTTATTATTTTTTATAATTTTTTACTATGTATTTGGAGCTTTTCTCCCTGAGCCTCTGCTGAAAACGATCACCTTGTGCCCAGTCGGACTAACCCGGTAAACAAATGGAAAATAAAATAAATAAAAATAAATAAATAAATGTTTAGTTATAATGCATTTCATGGCTTGTTTTATAAAGTCGGTAACGCCGATGGCCCTACAGTTACCTGAGTATGCAGAGGGGCCACCCTAGTGTTGGACAATCATACTGGCTGTTTTCCAGACATCAAGCACACATCCTGTAGACAGGCTGAGGTTGAACAGTTTAAGTAGAGGCACAGCTAGTGCATAACTGGCACTGATGAGAGTATGACCTGGTATGTTGCCTGGTCTTTTGGAAGTATTTTTAGGTTTTGACAGCTATTCTAAGATTTGTTCCAAAGTGATTTATAAATTGTTAGGGATAGCGAGGCAATGATGTGGTTAGGTGGAATAAAGTTAGCACTAAATATGTATTCTAATATTATCGTAATATCATTAAAAGAAGAGGTTACTTGCAGTGACCACTGTGGGAAGCTGGGCTATAAAGCACAATGCACCATGCACCCTTGGTTTCTGGGGTTTAGAAGAGAACAAAAGAGAAAGTACTAACAAAAGCTTTTAGGGGAGGACATAAGGGTCAAATGACCTCAAAGTAACCTCATGCACCAAAGGAAAAAAAAATCCCTTCAACAAGTGCTGTACTAAGAGATGGCACAATTATGTAGGTAATTTACCATAATGGTAGATGTTCAAATAGATCACTGTTGCCATATTCAAAAAATCTGGGACTTTCCCTACAAAGGTATTATCCAGCCAGCCAGCCTTCTAAAACTAACGATCTTTCCCCTGCGACCCATGCATCTGTCCTAGGCATGCACCAGCATGCTAATATCAGAGGTACATCCATCCATCCATGCTATTTTCAGAACTTTATTGCTGTGTTCCAGCAATTCAAATGCTATCTGCAGACAGGATAGCTGAATGATCTTGTTCCTCATATCTGATAACTGGAACAACTACAAGCTTAAGGTACACTACAGTACTCTTGCACAGAATCTTGCCTGAGGAACCATCAGAAATGGAGTTGCCATTAAGCCCAATATTCTCAGTATTAGAAATGCAGGTAGAGTGAGTACAAGCAACATTTTGGAAACCATGACTATCAGAGTCAGACGTCTTCCTTTGTGGAGTCTGAAAATTCTTAGTCTCATGTTTAGATGATGTCCTAGGAATCTTTAGACTGCAAATGCAACTTTGTAGTGTTTACTGAAATGCCTAAAAAAGACACAAGTGAAGAAAATATCTGGCTATTACAAGGGACTCTCTTGTGGGCATTAATAGCCAGTACTCCAGGAATGGGAATTTGCAGGCTGCAATGACTGACAGGCACTTGGTGAAAACCCTGGGGGCTGTGGTTTAATCAAATTGACAGTGTATGAAATTTGTAGTGACTGGCTTTCTACCTGAAGATGAGATATCTTCTGGATGTTTTGGCTGCTTTCATGTAGAGATAATTGTCCTGAAGATCGACTGAGCACATTCAGTCCCCATCCTGCAAAAAAGGAAACACGGCTTGCACTGTGAACACCCAGAACTCTTTTTAAGTAGTTGCTGAGGTAGCTTAAAGTCCAAGATAGGTCTGAGATCCTTTGATTTTTTTGATAGACTAAAAAAAATCTGGAATTCTTTTTGGACTGTCTCTTGTATGGCGGGAGCTCTTCAATGGCTCTATTTTGAAGGAGTTCAGTGATCCCTTTTACTGCTGCTATGTTCTGTTGTAGTGGTACAGTTGGGAGAGGCATTGGCCAAGACTTCAGATTTCTCAAAGAATTAAGTAGCCCTGGATAATATGCTTGTCACCTAGTTGTCCCATGTGTTAGCTATCCACTAGTCCAGCTGAAGAGAGAGTCAGCCCCTAGTTTCCTTTGGATAACAGCTGCCAGGCAAGCCTTCAGGGTTGTGTCCATTGAAGGGGCCTCCTCTGCAGCATTTGCCCCAATCTAAAAAAAATCAAAGGAAAAGCACTGGGACTTTCCAAACCTGGGACTTTTGGAACCCTTCTGGTTCCTAAAAAAGGATGTTTCAGGCATTTCAAAATGTACTCCTATGGCAGACAATATTTTCCTTTCTGTTCACTTTTCAGAAGTTTTATTTTTCCTCTTAAGGTCCAAAATAGGGTAAAACCATCATAAAAGGCACTGACAAAGGATACTTTAAAGTTGTCTACAAAATCACATAAGTGGAGCTAAAAGTGACATCTCATGGCTATGCCTGTGTCTGCTGCTTTAAGCACCCTATCCATAGTATTGTGAAACAAACCTCAAGGATGGGTTAAAGACAGTCAACATAATGGCCATGTGTGACTTGACTTAGTGCAAGTATCAGATGTGGCAGTCTAGGATCTGTTGCACTAGGTCTCTTTGGAACCTAGTCATGTGTGTAAGCTAGCTCTGTGCTCATGCATTGAAGGTGCCCAAGGTCTAAACCCACTCTCCCATACCATCTATCATCCTGGACTCCTTATTAGGATGATGAGCCATAGAGCTTTCTTCAGAAAGTTCCTTTATGGTAGCTGCTGCCACAGTTATGAAGTACACCAGATGGCTTTGCTCCAGTAAGGACTGTCATTAGGTGGCTATGGGAATTTGTCTAGTTTTCTAGATTCCAACCAGTCCCTCCCTCATTCAGTCAGTGGGAGGGACCACCAGGAGGTAGAGTGGAAAGATCTAAATGCCTAAAACAGAACAATGGGTTAGGGGACTAAGTACCCCTCTGCCACATTTCTTCTAGGATCTTACCAAGTCTGGTATCATCTGGAAGTGACTGTGGGGAATTTCCCCCTTCATTGAGATATATATTTGGTGTCACTGACTCCATAGAGGAGTCAATGTGTCTCTTTCTACACATATGCTTTCTAAATGGCTTGGAGGGAGGAGGACTTGTTCAGAGTCCCTGAAAGCTGTTGGCCTCCCTGCTGGGGAGGGAATTTTGATGCATTGAGATCCAGTCTGTCCTTGGGATCGATTTTGAGGACTTATGGTCACAGACTGAGTGGTGTCATGGGGGTGATAAAGCCGATGGTGTATCTCCAGCCTGTGTTAAGGGACAGGAAGTGATCCACTTGAAGGAATCACATGCAGAGGTGGAATCTGTCAGCACTGAAGGCTTCCATCTCAGTGCCATCTCTGTACTAAAGTAAGGGGACATTGACAGCCCCAAGCATGGCAAGGATGAAGTGGACAGTTCCAAGGCAGCTACAGCCTCCTGCACTGTCTCAGTTCTAGAAACCTTCATTGAGGGAGAGGATTCTTGAGCCTTGTCTTCAAATCTCCTCTTCTTTTTTTTCTCCTTCACTTTCTTCCTCTTCTCTTCCTTATCATTGGAACTAGAAGGCAGGAGCATCTTTATCATTAGTTTATATTTGCATTTTGTAAGGAGCAAGGGCTAAAGACCCTACAAATATCACAAGAGGCAACAAAGCATCTCAGCCCCAAGCATGCCACACAAGCTCGTGGGCACACTTCCTGAATCTTGTCTGCTTCTCCATGACACGTTTCTGCTCAAAGTTAAACAAAGACACTTAATAAATTCAGGAGGAAAAACAGTTTAGTAAATTATACTATTTAAAAGTGTGAAGAAACAGAGGCAATGATCTTGGACTAGGCCTGACTCATTTAGTCAGAGCAAGGGAAGGACAGAAATAAAAACAAAAGTATTTTTTAATCACCAGGAGGAAAGCAAGAAACGAATGTGAAAAAAACTAAAAGAACTCTAAGAAAATAGATACAATAAACAGTAATACTGAAATGTGAGTGCAGAAAGCTTTTAGTCACTTGTGTGACAAACTACATCTGAGAAGTACAGGGGAAACAGGTGCATAATACAGACATGGAAGGAGCTTGAGTATTTCAGAGTAGCTGCAGCTGCTGTGTAGGCAAGGCCTGGCAGTGAAATTCCACAAGTCGAAGTGGACCGACAGGATAATGTAAGATCTGATTCCAAGTAACTGACACTTAGGAAAAGTCAAGCAAAATGAATCAGAAACTTAATAGCAAGATAAAGAATAAGCTTCGGAAGTAATCCTTTACTTGGGCTGAGTTAGGCCTCCACACCAAGACAAGTATGCATTGATATGTTCTGTCCTGCTTGCCTTTGGTACCCTCTACCCTAAGCTAGTGTGACTCACCCCTTCTATCCATTGTCCAATCACTGCTAAATCAATTTTTCTGTCAATTGTCTAGTTACTGTATGATACATTTCAGCCTGCAAAAACATTATGCATCTGCAGCTACTTCTCCTCATGATGTTAAACTTCCAATTCCTGGATTGTTTACTGTGTACTTCAACAACATTTGAAAGGTAATGATACGCATCCTCCAGTGCCCTAGATCAGGTGTTTCCCAGTACCAAATCACACAACTCAAGAACTATTGTAGTAATGGAGCTTGTGAGATAAGGACCGTCTGAACAAACCCCCTAACTAGGGACAATCAAAACCTGCAATTGTGGGAGTCAAACCCATACTAAGCTATCTGTAAATGAAGAAGCCTCAACTTAAGAATTTAAAGATATGTAGTTTTAATGATCTCATTAAAACTACACTTTCATAAAGTCTTAACTGAAATTTGTTTATGGACAGTTATAATAACATTCAGAAAATCATAACTGCGCCATTACAAATCACACACATCCAAAAAAGTATTCAATTCCTGGAATGGATTAATGTGACCAGACATTATTTGCACCCTTCAACTTTCCCTGTTTTTGCAGAGGGTACCTGATTTTGCTTCAAATGTTTGTCTTGTCCCACATAGAGCTTTTCATTTTCTGGTTAAACACATGGGTTTACAGTCAGTCAGTGACACTAGTTATTACAGTTTATACTTCTTAATGTTCAAAAAATGCCTATTGATACAAAATTTGCTGTTCTATTAGCTTTTTAAATGAATTAGTGTAAGATACTGAAAAATTATTCTAGAGTTTACCCCCCTCCCACTACTTTTGGCTTTGTCCAAAATTTTTGAACAAATAAGTTGAGAGGTATGGTGCTACCACAAAATATTCATGATCTAAATTATTTCTATTGGTGTTACATATCGGCAAACCAGTAAAAGAGTACTATGTGATTTATGTTGATGCATTTGCTTGGTACAACTGTGATCTTTATCAGCGATGTTTTCCTTGGAAGGGGCTGAAAATCTTGCATGTATTTGTTTGCAGTCTGAGTAGCTCAACAGACCAGAAGTGTATCCCTCACTGGTAAGATCAGACCATAAACTGATCTCACTGGATATTCACATCCTGACCCCACCCCCTGCCCAGAAAACCACAGTGAAAAACTTCTCTAAAGCAAATTTCACACTCCTCAAAACCGAGGTGGAATCCTTCAAAGCCCCCGGGCCTGTGGAAAATACGGCCCAGACCGCAGAATCCTTTATAAATGCATTCTATGAACACCTTCAGGACTGCATGGATCATGCAATCCCAAATAACCAAGACCCAATCCTCCAAAGGCAGACGACCTGTCTGGTGGACCCCAGCCATAAACAAACTATACAATAGAAGGAGGAAGCTACTACATGACAGAGCAAAATCCCAAAAAGGGAAGACATCTCTGATCAGTATTAGCAAAAAACTAAGGGCACTCATAAAATCGTCAAAGGCCAGCTTCGAGAGAAAAATTGCACAGGACACTAAGGATAATCACAAGGCTTTCTTTAGTTATGTTAGGAACCTGGGTGGGAATTCCCAGATATGCTCAGAATTAGTCCAAAATGACAAAAAAATACACTGATCCCACAGACATTGCCAACATCCTAGCTGACAGGTTCAGCGCAAACTTCTCCCCATCAAAAGGGCAAATATCTATCCCAGCAGAGTGCTGCCCCCCTGACATCTCAGATGCTCAGGTGGGAGCCGCCCTCTCCAAAGCAAAAAACACAGCATTAATGGGACCAGACGGTGTCCCAGGCTGCGTCCTACATGAACTCCAAGAAGAGCTAAACCCAAACATAAAACTACTGTTCAATCTCAGCCTTACTACAGGATATGTACCCAAAGAGTGGCGTACAGCAACAGTGGTCCCACTCCACAAAGGTGGTGCCTCAACGGACCCTGGAAACTATCGCCCCATAAGCCTGACTAGCTTGGTCTGCAAAGCTATGGAAAGGATCATCATGGACCTCATAAATAAAGATATTGGAGACCTACAGACACTGGATCCTACCCAGTTTGGCTTTGTTAAGGGCAGATCCTGCCTCTTAAACCTGGTTGACTTCTTTGAAACAGTCACCAAGGCCATTGACGAAGGGAAGGTGGTCCACACAGCCTATCTGGACCTCGCAAAAGCCTTCGATACAATACCCCACTCGGGCATTATAGATAAGCTCACCAGCTTAAATATAAACCCCTATGTCACTAGATGGGTTGCAAACTGGCTCAAGGACAGAACCCACATGGTTAGAATTGCTGGAGCCATGTCAGACTCCAAACCAGTTACAAGTGGTGTCCCACAAGGCTCAGTCCTGGGACCTCTCTTGTTTGGTATATATTTCTCGGAGGTACAGGCCAACACGGAAGGACTGTGGCTGACCAAGTTCGCAGATGACTGCAAACGGGGCGCCATAATCGACTCTCCAGCCGACACAAGCATCCTCCAAAAGGGCCTCGTAGAAACAGACAACTGGTGCCAGAGCCATAGCCTCAAGCTAAACGCCAAAAAGTGTATAGTCATCCCCTTTGGCAAAAACAAAATGCCCACAAATTACCACATAGGTGGTAATCCATTAAGTACAGAAGAAGTAATTAGGGACCTGGGGACTCAAGTTGATAGCAATCTCTCATTTGACAACCACGTGGCCAAAGTGGTTAGAAAAACATTTTATATAGCCCACCTAGTCATGAAGGGATTCACATCTAGATTAGGGGAGGTCATTGTGCCTCTTTACTCATCCCTCATCAGGCCCATAATTGAGTACAATGCCCCTTTTGGGATGTACCTTACCAAACACCTGCAGCAACTGGAAAGACCCCAAAAGTACCTCACCAAGAGGATCAAAGGGCTCAAACAGATGCCATATGCTGCCCGGTTAAAGAAACTCCAGCTCTACTCAGTGGCATACCGCCTGCTCAGAGGTGACCTGTGCCTGACGATAAGGCCATGTCCAACCCGAATTAAGGGACATGCTGCACCTCAAAAAATCCAAATCCCATCGAGCTACACGCTCGAGAGACTTGAACCTCAGCACTGAAATAAATAGGACATGCTGGAGGGACAGATTAATAACCCAGAGGCTCCCTTCACTCTGGAATAAAATCCCAGTCCAGGTTAGGCAGAGTCCCTCATTGACTCTTTTCAAGAGGAATCTTGATGAGTGGATGGCAGATCGTAGGTTTACCCCGGGTATCACTTCTGTGTCACTGTTAGACAGAGGCACAGTATACTAACCTCGAAAAAGGGCATAGCAAAATTAATTTAAAATGGGTGGCGAAAGCCAAACATACTCTGGCTAGGCTTATAAATGCCCTAGGGCAGATAGCCTAGTATGAACCTATGAACCTATGAACCTATGAACAGATAGCACATTTGCCTTTGGTGAAGCCCGTGGGTTCTGTTCCCAGACCATTTACTTGGATTAATTTTCTAATATTGAGAGTGCAGCACAACAAGGAGGGGGGTGCTTCACTCCTGGGTTTGCCATCCTTCAGATGAGATGTTAAACCAAGGTCCCATCTGCTTAAGTTGGTGGTCACTCAGGTGGATACAAAAGATCCCATGTCTCTTATCAAAAAGAACAGGGGAAGTTCCCTGGTGTCATGGCTAGAGTATCCCTAAAAAGTATGAGTACAACCTTTGGTCTCCCATAAATAGAGGTCATTGGCCTGCTGGGACTAACACAGTCAACAAAATGGATACATAAATAAATTAGAGTCACCTCTATGTAGTTATTTTATTACATCTTTGCACTATGACTACTTTAATGTATCAGAATCATTAAGTGGACACGATTATTACATTTCATGGAACTGCTGCTGTAACATGATCTTGTTTGTTTGTTTTTTTCCAGAGTTTGCTTCAAGTCTCTTTATACAAGACATGCAAAATATAAAGAAATCCTTTTTAAATTCCATGCAAACAGAAAATCAGAAGTGTGAGTCACAGGCATCTTGCACGGCTTCTGCAACCTATTTTCATTTTCACATTTAGCTTGAATTACTCTGATGTGTATTCTCAGAGCAGCTCTAACCTCACAAACAGTAACTGCAAATATTCAAAATACTAGCTGAACTGCTTGTTTAAAGGTTTCCAATTTTTAGTTCAAGTGCTGACAGACCCTCTCCAACATTCTTCCTGAGGTGTCAAAAACTACAGTTGTGTATGTAAGTAAATGTATCATAACAGTGCTGCAGTAGCCTTAGCTATATGGATTATATCCTGTTAAGGGTATAACAGCTGACCAGCTTCCAAACCTTCAGGAAACCTTCAACAAGCCCAGTCAGCCAAGCTAAGCTGAGATGACTAAAAAGACAGGTTTGGGCACCAAGCACATCAGACTTTTCATACCAGTGGGGGCTGAGCCCTGAAAGAACAATGCTAAGAACAACTAAAATAAAAGTCCACACCCTGGCATAACCAACATGCCAAAAAAACAAGGGGGATTGAGGGAGGGAGCAGCTACTGCAGTGGTGATCGTTTGAACATCTATTGTTCTGGAAAGTTGACTTACACAACTGTACTATGTTCATCATATTGATCACTGCTACAGTAGTCTTAGCTATATGAGTAGATTCCCCTACCTTACAATATTTGGGAAGTAGGAGAAGAGTCCAGGAACCCCTGAAGAATGGTTCTAACAAAGCTTGATCTAGACCTAGAGAAGGAATCAAGCCTATAGTGCTTTGTTAAAGTATATACAGAGACCAAGTTACAGCTTCTAGAATATTTCTGGAATCTAACCCTTTCCAAAAAGCCATAGATGAAGCCAAGGCCCTGGTAGAGTGGGCCTCAACTCTGCCTAGAATAGTTTTGTTGTGGTGAGTATAACAAAAGGTAATAGCCTTAGGCAACCATTTGGAAATAGTCTATTTTGACACAAGTTGTCACTTCTTCATACCTTTACCAGAAATGAAAAATTGATCCAAAGATCATAAAGATTTTGTTTTGGTAAGATAGTACTTGACTTGTCTGCAGACATTGAAGGTACAGAGTATCCTTTTTGTCTCATTTTTAGGTTCAGGAAAGAAAATGGGGGATGAATAGTTTGGATTAAAGTAAACATGAATACCACTTCAGACATAAAAGCGGGAAGGATTAGTTCTCAAAGAAACCATGTCTCTGTGGAAAATGATATAGGGTTGAATCACCATAACAGCTTGCAATTCAGATACTCTACTTGCAGAGGTCAGCACAATCAGAAAACTGTTTTCCATGTTAAGAACTTCAAGTCAGCTAGGTTAGTTGGTTTAAGTGGAGCAAGAGTTAGTTTCTCTTAACATATAATTAAGATCCCAAAGATGGGCTACTAGTTTTCATGGATGCCTCTTATGCAAAACCCCTTCAAAAACATTTTGACATGAGAATGCAATAAAGAGGAAGATCTATGGGAAGTCATGCTGAAATGGCAGATAAATGAACCTTGATGGAGGAGTAAGATGGCCATAGGATAGTAACTCACAAAATATTTGTAAAACCAGAGAATAACAAGCCCTAAATACATGCTAATTATGTTGCTGGTGCCAACTTGAAAACCTTTTCCATTTACTAATATATGATTTTTTTAGTTGCAGGGTTTCTTGCCTCCATTAATATCTGCAGCACATCCTCAGTGAACAGGTGCTGAAAATAGAATTAAGACCCTATCATCCAGGTAGTTAGTTGAAGTTGATTGGGGTTGGGGTGTATCTAACGCCTCTGTTCTTGTGTGAGTAGATCCAGTTTGTGATGAAGCGTGTGGTAATTGCCCTTGGCCTTTTCCAAAAGAAGAGAGAACCACAGTTGCCTGGGCTAGAAGGGAGTCATCACAATAATCTTGGGAGATTCCTTATGAATCTTGAGAAGTACCCTAGATAACATTGGAATGGGTGGAAAAGCAAGCAGGAATATGCCTGTCCAAGAAAAAGAAAAGGCATCTGTCTTCCAGACCTTCTTGCATGGAGTCCTGCAGCAGAATCTTGACATTTGATTGGTCAGAGAAGAGGCAAATAGGTCTATTGATGACCTCTCCACAGATGGATCAAATCTTGGAAGACCCTCTGATCTTGTTTCCATTTATGAGGGCCTATCCTTGTCTTGTTCATCTTGTCTGCTCCACAATTTTGCTCTAACAGAATGTGGTAGAATTTAGAATCTCTGCAGACTGAGACTGTGTTATGAAACTTTATCCCAAGCTAACTTGGCTGGTCTGCAAGTGGGGTACAGCCTGGTCCACCCTCACTTGTTGATGTACCACATGACTATGGTATTGTCTGTAACAAACTGAAGAGGTCCCAGGGACCAAAAATGATGAAGAGAGTTGAGTGCCTTGATCAGGGCAGGCATCTGCTTTATATTTATGTGCTTGCATCTGTCCTTGGTGCCCTATACATCTTGCACTTTTATCCATCCTGAAACTGCTTCCCAAGCAAAATCCAAGGTGTCTGTGGTGACTGACTGCTTTATAACAGGGAGAGAGAAGGTGAGAAGTGAATTTAAGGATATTTGCTATCTCTACTAAGTGACTTATCTACTGAAAAACCCCAGCACTGGGATTTGAAATGACAAAGGATGTTGGTGCTGGGACCAAAGTGACTTCAGATGCCAGTGTATCTTTCTCATGTGGAGTCTTGCCAGGGGTATCATGTGAATAATAGATGCTATGAGATCCAAAATCCTGAAGAATTCCCTGGCAGTGACCAAAGTCCAAGTGGAAAATATTAGAAAAAGATCTAAATAAAGATATATTTTTTCTTCTGAAAGAAAAGCTCTTTGAATTGAGGTGTCTAGCTGACACCCCAGGAACAAAATCCTGTGTAAAGAAGTAAAAACAAAAACTTTAGAATGTTCACTTGGAATCCCAGCTTCTGTAAGATATCTCTCACCCAAGTGAGAAATTCTTGACACTTTGAAAAAGACTGCAAAGATAAGCAAATCTTCTAAATATGGAAAAATGTGGATACCCTGTAGCTTGCAATGAGCCGTAACTAGAGCTAGACATTTTGTGAACACTCTTGGTACTATCATTAGCCCAAAGATAAGGCAGAGAACTGAAAATAGGACCCAGACAGAGAAAACCTTAAGAAATGCCTGAAGTCTGGATAAACTGGGATGTGATGATAAGCATCTTTTAAATCTAGTGTTTACCAGGAAGCTTGAATGGGGAAGAAGAGGTAACAGGTTGTGAAGTGGCATCAATTTAAATTTGGGCACTGTCACAAACAAGTTTAGGGAATAAATATCTATAACTGGTTTCCAAGCATTTTCTTTCTTTCTTTGGCATTAAAAATATCCTTGAATAAAAGCCTTTCCCCACCTGGGAATGAGGAACTGGTTCTATCACAAAAGATGCCTCTTGCCTCGGGAAAACAAGCAGCAAAAGTTGGTAAAACTGACAGTCTTTAAATGTCAGCATGTAATGAAGGACAGGTAGAAATTAGAGTCTGGTCAGGTGGATCAGGAATTACCACCTGGAAAAGAGGAATTTCCTCCCACTGCCATGTGTAACCTTGATGAATGATCTTCAGAACCCATTTGTCTGGAACTATCTGCTGCCAAACAAAAATGAAGATTCAGACTTTCTGGAAGGGCAATGGTGTTGCCAGGGTGGGACAAGGTGGGGGATAAGGTCACTTAAATAGTCTTGTTGCCAGGGTGGGACAAGATGGGGGATAATGTCTCTTAAATAGTCTCTCTGACATTTTGGCCTGTCCGTGATTTTGGGTGGTTCCAGAATTCTTTTTGGATCCTTCTTGCCATTTCTTGTTAAAAATCTGTTTGACTACATTTTGTTGCGACTGTTTTTTTTTTTTTTTTTTTCCAAAACTGGAAGAGGAGTTAGAGAACCCCCTTTGAAAATTTGGAAAACGAGGGCTGTAAAATCTGAGAGATTCCCTGAATCAACTTACCCCTTTCAGCACACTTTTTGATAACCTTTGAAGCAGAGAGGTCTAAAACTGCATTTTTATCCAAAGGAGAATTTAAAATTCCATTTTTAAAATCATATGGGAGGCTCTGAGAATGGAGCCAGGCAAACCTCCTCAAAGCAGTACCAATGGACATACCCTGGAAAAAGTATCAACTCAGTCTTACACACACTACAAACAATGAGCTGTGACTTGCACAACTGAAGTTACTAAATTATTTAAAGCAGATATTTCCTCACAATAAGAAACTGCAGACGAAACATTCTTCATACTTTCACAATTAGTAAGAACAAGCTTTAATATATGAGCCTGACAATTCAAAATTCAGAAATCAAAGTTGCAAAAACATACATGTTTTCCCATACTTATCAATTATCTTCCCATCCTTATCAGAAAGAGTAGGACTGGAATTAAACTAAATGTTTAGCAGCAGTTGGATTAACTAAAACTATTGCTGATGGGTCAGGTTTTGGAAGAATATATAAAAACTTAAAAGACAGAGGTACTTTATACATCCTATCTGCCTTTTTAGGGGCAGCTGGTTGACTATAAGGAACCGTTCAGGCAGTAATGCATACACACATCCTCCAAAGCTGACAGAACTGGAGCAACTGGTGAAGATTCTGGAAATTTCTGCTACAACAGATCATAATATTTTCTAAGGGACTGAAAAACATCAGTGTTCTCCCACTGAAAATACTGGTGCATTTTAGAAATAGTTTCGTAGAAAGAGAACACCCCATAGGCAGAATCAGAAACTGAGCTCTCCTACAAGTCTGAATCAGAAATCTGAAGAGAAAAACCTTCGTCAGTCCCTTCATCTTCCTGTCCAGATTCAGAATTATGAATCTCTTCAGCAAAAGCAGTGTCCCTCATTATTTTACCAGACACTACTTTATAAGAAGGATCAACAGCCTGAATTAAACCCTGAGCCAGGCCAAGTAGACTACTTCTTTCTAAGGAAATTTGTGGAGTAAATGCATGTCTAGTTTTTTGTTTCTTTTTGACAGGGAAAATGGGGCCAACAGTGTCATTAATGGCAGCAGCAGTTTCCACAGGAATGGACACAACTTCTGACAAAACAGGGACAAGCCTTCATTGTTCCTTCTCCCAGAGCTAACAAGAGTGAATCTCCCTTGACCAGAGAGGGGAACACAATAGCTGCAGAGAAAGTAGCTAACCCCTAGGCCATAGTGGCTGTAGGTGCTACACAAGAGGATTCTTGGGTACAAGTTGAGTGGTCTGAAGTAGAACTAATGGCCAGCAGAATCACTTACATGCAACTGAGGCAAATTGCTAGCCTGCTGAGGTGGCAAAGGCTGTTTTCTTAACTTTTTCTTTTTGTGGCTGGAAGAAGAACTGACTATGGGACTGGTAGTTTGGTCCATGGTCAAGCTGAAAATGGTGCGTCTTCCTTGGGGAAAACAAGCAGCAAAAGTTGGTAAAACTGAACGCCTTTAAATGTCACTTTTTTCACATAAAACACAGTAAAGTGCATTTTGCTAACTTTGAGAAAAAAAAATATATAAAAAAATAAAAAAAAATTTCTCTACAGGAAAGGTCTTTCAATAATTTTAAACGGATCTATATTATGACATCGAAATCACAGGTCAGCAAATGCCTGTTTGCCAACCAATAAACATCAAACTGTCATTTCTGTGAACGGCCAAACAGCAAATTTTTTCCTAAGGGAAAAAAGCCTTGGCCATTGTCGTGGATTTGCCCTTTTCCCCACTGTAGTGTGATCACAGAGTTGGTATATTAAGTTAGGAGGGCAAAGCCCCCCACTTTGATAGGTTTCTAATCTTGTGTCGTTTCTGCTTGGCCAAGCAATTTTTTTCCCATAGGAAAAAATTTACTGAAGTGGTCGTTTGCAGAAATGGCAGTTCAATGTTTATCAGTCAGCAAACAGGTGTTCACTGACCCGTGCTTTTGATGTCATAATATAGATCCCTTTAAACAACTTTTAAACTGACAGGAAAAAAGAGCGTTCTCATTTAAAAGTATAATATAGTCTCCTGACAGTCCATTAAAACACAAACTCCTGGCTTTAAAAATAACTTTCCTGAACAGGGCAGTATTAATAAACAACCCTCTTTTTTTAAATAGAAGGTTTTTCATAAAAGGGAACATATCTATCTAGCAAAGGAATGGCACAAGCTGACTATCATTCTTTGAGAGCCTAAAAGGAGCATACTGTTTTGCAGCAGGAAATCTCTGAAGAGCCTGGCACCCAAACCTATCTTTTTAGTCAGCTTATCTCAAGCTGACTGATGGTTTGAGTACATGGAATTTGCCCTGAAGCTTTGGAAGCTGGCCAACTGTTATATCCTATGCCGGATATAACACATATAGCGAAGACTACTGCAGCAGTGGTCAATATGATGAACATCTATCACTGTAATCTAGGAGGTGTTAACTGATCATTCTTGCTTCTACTTTAAATAACTTTCAACAGACATTTAAATTACTTTGCTATTCACCAGTGTCTGCAGTGGGAAGATATGTTTTTTATTTTGAATGTTGGCAAACTGTGCTATATTTCCTGCTTCTGCTTTATTGGTCACTACACCTTTGACTTGTTGCATTGTAGCATGCCAACAGTGACCATTTGACCTGGTAGAGTGAGTCCCGAAACACGAAGACTGATACTATATGTAACTCCATTTTTTGTACAAAGTCCAAGATGGACATTTCGGGAAATATTCCCTTTTTGTCTGAGGTATGGTGATCTCAGAGTTTGTAAGTTCGGGGGAGTGAGGCGCTTGCCCCACCACACAGGGGTGCAGGAGGTGCTTTCCTTCACTGTAAAAAATATGTTTTAAAGGAGAGCAGTGATTTTCAAGATTCACTCTTTTCCTGTAGTTTTGGTGTTTTTTTTTTTTCCGGCTCCTTGGCACTTGACGTTTTGAATATATATATTTCAATAGGGAGTCCATACCAACACTTCATCCACATCATTATCTTTGAGCATGATGAATTATTATTTTTCTTGTATTGTTGACAGTGACAGGGTTTGTTACATTACGGCATTCACTGTTTTTTGTACAGAAATGGAAACAGAGGATTATGTGTCAGTTTTTACCATGTATCATGCATTCTGTTTTTTCTTGGTATGGTGTTTTGTTTTTCACATGTCCTACATGCCTCACCAGCTAGCCACTGTAACCCTACTTTGCCCTGGTAAGAAAAGGATCCTGGAGCAGCAGCTGCATTTGTCAAGTTTTTTTCATAGGACACAGCTGTCCAAACAGGGGCCATAATCCATAAAGGAGGACAGGTGTCACTATGATAAGCAGACCCCCTGCACAAAAGAGACATTTCCTTCAAACTTAAAGTAGGACAGGTGTAACTATGATAAGCAGACCCCCTGCATGGAAGAGACATCTCCTTCAAACTTAAAGTAGGACAGGTGTAAGTATGATAAGCAGACCCTCTGCACGAAAGAGACATCTCCTTCAAACTTAAAGTAGGACAGGTGTAACTATGATAAGCAGACCCCCCTGCACGGAAGAGACATCTCCTTCAAACTTAAAGTAGGACAGGTGTAACTATGATAAGCAGACCCCCTGCACGGAAGAGATATCTCCTTCAAACTTAAAGTAGGACAGGTGTAACTATGATAAGCAGACCCCCTGCACGGAAGAGACATCTCCTTCAAACTTAAAGTAGGACAGGTGTAACTATGATAAGCAGATCCCCTGCATGGAAGAGACATCTCCTTCAAACTTAAAGTAGGACAGGTGTAACTATGATAAGCAGACCCCCTGCATGGAAGAGACATCTCCTTCAAACTTAAAGTAGGACAGGTGTAACTATGATAAGCAGACCCCCTGCATGGAAGAGACATCTCCTTCAAACTTAAAGTAGAACAGGTGTAACTATGATAAGCAGACCCCCTACACGGAAGAGACATCTCCTTCAGACTTAAAGTAGGACAGGTGTAAGTATGATAAGCAGACCCCCTGCACGGAAGAGACATCTCCTTCAAACTTAAAGTAGGACAGGTGTAAGTATGATAAGCAGACCCCCTGCACGGAAGAGACATCTCCTTCAAACTTAAAGTAGGACAGGTGTAAGTATGATAAGCAGACCCCCCTGCATGGAAGAGACATATCCTTCAAACTTAAAGTAGGACAGATGTAACTATGATAAGCAGACCCCTTGCATCTCCTTCTAAGTGTATCACGTCAACATTGTTCTCTATAGGAATGTAAATATTTGCACATTCAAAGAAAACTGCTACAAAAAGATACAGTTCTGAAGTTACAGTTCACAGAAAACTTTGAGAACAACTACATATAAGGCTCTAGTTGGTATAAACACTGACGGCCACACTGAGATAGCAAACTGATCAAAAGTGCTTTCTCTGCAGTCAACATTAGCGCTTTCATAAGAATTTGTTTGTAATCTACACAACGTTTGCTACATAAGTCTGCTCACTTCCAAACATGTGCAAGTATTTACTTATTCATTTATTGGCATTTGTTTATAGGGAAAGTTTGACTGGACATTAATCCCTTTTCAGAGGAGGCCTAGGGAGAAAAGCTCTACAGGTTACAACATCAGCAGGACACATATCATAGTATAATAGTCTTAAGATATGTACATCTTAAAACAATATTTGCAATAGCAACATAAACAATATTTTTTTAGCAACAGGAATTACAGTGTGAGTTGATATAATACATTTGTGCATAGGGTGTAATCAGTTGAACAGTACGGTATTACACAGCATTGTTTAAGATGACATACTTAATAGTGAGGAGGCATGGTTACATAACAAGATCTTCTAGGAGAAGGAGGATAAATGAACTAACTTATCAGACGAAAATACATCAAGTAGCAAAAGTTATTATGTAGCTAAAGAGAGGTGTATAAATGTAGAGGTAGTGGGGTAACATCAGCTGGCAGATGACAGAGACAATATGTCATAAGAAAGAAAAACACAGCACTGGGGGATTCACTTCATATAGAAGTGTAGCTACTTGGTAAATAGTACGTCCAGCCTGGGGTGGTGCAGGTGCTTAGTATCCTGCAGAAACTGCTTCATTTGTGACTTGAATGATTTTATGTTATTAGGTAGCTTCAAGTAGAATGGAAGAGAGCTCCATTTTTTATTTTTTTTTGCTACATAGAGTGTACTGTAGGTCCATAGGTTTATGCACACTAGTGTCTTTACAAGCCTAGCCGTGCAGCCCAAAGCAATTATATCCTCAAGTTCTTTGGATGCCTGTATGGTGGGGTACATACGTCTCAACCATACCAAAATCTTCAGTATTTCCTGGTTTTGAGGACAAAATAGTGGGGATGCTGCAAATTCCCAAGTGGCCCCTTCAAATCATGATTTTTTTTTTTATTCTGGGTGATTGTTTTTTTTTTGTTTTTTTGTCAGGTGTCATGTCCTCTCTTCCGATACTGTAGTTTAAAACATGATTTACTTAACATGGCTAAATTGTACATCTAAAAACACCACAAAAGATTATCAGAGCCAGTATTTTCAGCCTCAGCTGCTTGCAACAGCCAATGATACAAAAAGGCACTGTAGAGGTATACAGGATACAATATTGAAGTACAGCCCAGAAATCAAAGGCATTTTTTTAATGAATACTATCAAAATACATGTGCTAACCACACACAATTGTGCACCTTCTGAACTGGTGTGCTTTGTGTTGTCCATGCACGGCACATTACATATCATTAGTGGTGTGTTAACCTAAACAAATCCCCTAAGTTAACTAACTATACCCCTGCTAACATATCCTTCTTAAAAGTAGACTGTACACACACATATATGTTGTGATATACATAAGCACTGAGATTGGCACCCCAAGGCAGCCAATCTGTAGTGCTTACTTCCTGGAGTAGCAAATTGCAGCCAGTATAAATCATATAGTTAGACAATAAAAAAAAAAAAAAACATTGCTGTAGGCAATCTGTACTTTTACCACTGCCCAAAGATACAGTTCGCTTCCTGCCAATATTATTATTAAAAAAAATATCTGCATAAGGAAAACCATGCCACAAGAAGATACAGAGTATATAGATCCAACATGTTATGTGGGGGCTGAGATCGGCTCACCAAGGCAACCGATCTCTAATGCTTATCAGGACAGACTAGAATACCGCATGGATAAAAAATGAATAGATAATTTTCTGTGGGTAGTGTGTATATTTTTGCATACAGATAAAACTAGTGTTATGCTAGCACATAAATAATGCGTGCAAGACCAAAAAAAAAAAAGAAAATCAGGAGCTTTTGCTTCAGTTAATACTTTAGCTATGCACTGAGATCAGTTGTTTTGAGCAAATGATTACCCATGACAGCCGATGTCCTGATCCCCCTACCGTTCTACTCCATTGTCTTCACTTGCTTCTTTTGCTCAAACTACTCATAGCCGGCCTTAGGCATAGGCCAACTAGGTGGCCACCTAGGGTGCCGCTCTAGCAGGGGCACTTTTCCAGTATTTGATTAATGTAGGTAGACCAGGATGGGGGCACTGGGTGCTGTGGTGGGGGGCACTGTGGAGCCCTTTTGCCTAGGGCACCAGTTAACTACTTAAAATATTTTGTCTATCATCCACTATTTTACCTCATCATACCTTTCCTAGCTTAAACCTACCTGTCCTCCTCCTACCCACTTACACCTCTTCCACCCCTAATACCTCTTACCCCATTATACCTCTGTTCATATATTGAATCACTGTAGTGTAACTTATTGTCATTGTTAAGAGACTATCTATGTCTGGAACTTTTCTCCCCAGGCTTCAACTGAAAATAGGCTACATGCCAGTTGGACTTCCCAGGTAAACAAATGTTAAATAAAAATAAAAATAATAATAAATCAATCTCAGTGCATAGTGCTTCCTTCACTATTTAATGTCATTCATTATTTCTCCCAGCCTAGATCAGTGTAATAATTAAATTAAAAAATACATCAGCTGGGTTGACAATGTGTTATGTTACCACTGCCCATGACTGTCCCTAAAGATTGTGAGCTTTTTCTCCCATTAAAACTCCTTATTTGGGGTGCTCTTCTTATTGAACTGCAGTTATTATTAAATAAATGAAATAAATTGTGCAAGAGCAAGTAAGCAATAGAGGATTACTGGAAAAGCCACAGAAACCACTGCAATGTTTGCTTAGTTTGCACAGGGGAACAAAACCCGGAATGGGACAGGGTGTATAAAGGAAAGTGATATCTGGGTAGGATAGGAATTGAGAGTGAGGTCACTATGAAGGAGGTAATTAATGAAGTGGGTGGCAACATTTGCAATCTGAACTGAGGCAAAGAACTCTGATAGTAATAGGTTCATAGGTTCATAGGTTTATACTAGGCTATCTGCCCTAAGGCATTTATAAGCCTAGCCCAAATTTTTGTGGCTTACGCCACCCCTTATATGAAAAAATACTGTGCCCATTAGTTTGGTGTGCCTCTGTCCAGCAGTGACACAGAGATGATTCCCGGGGTAAACCTACGATCTCCCATCCACAGGTCAAGATTTCTCTTGAACAGAGTCAGCGAGGTGCTCTGCCTCACATGGACCGGGATTTTATTCCACAGCATAGGGAGTCTCTGAGTGATAAATCTATCCCTCCAGCACGCCCTATTTATATCCGTGCTAAGGTTTAAGTCGCTTGCTCTAGTGGTTTTGGTGGATTTGGATTTTTTGAGGTGGAGCATGTCCATTAATTCCGAGTTGGACATGGCCTTGTATGTCAGGCACATGTCACCTCTGAGCAGACGGTATGCGACTGAATAGAGCTGGAGTTTCTTCAATCTGGCAGCATATGACAGATTTTGGAGTCCCTTTATCCTTTTGGTGAGGAACTTTGGGGTCTCTCCAATTGCTGCAGATGTCGGGTGAGATACATCCCGAATGGGGCATTGTACTCGATCATTGGTCTGATAAGTGAAGAGTACAGGGGAACAATGACCTCACTAGATCTGGATGTGAATCCCTTCATGATCAGGTGGGTAATGTAGAAGGTCTTTCTAACCACTTTAGCAACGTGAGTGTCAAAAGAAAGGCCACTGTCAACCTGGGTCCCCATGTCCCTGATAACCTCTTCTGTGCTTAGTGGATTGCCACCTATATGGTAGCTTGGGGTTACCTTGTTTTTCCCGAAGGGTATGACTACACATTTTTTGGTGTTTAACTTCAGGCCATGGCTCTGGCACCAGCTATCTGTTTCCGTGAGTCCCTTCTGAAGGATATCCGTGTCCGATGCACTTTCCACTATGGCGCCAGTTTGCAGTCGTCAGCAAACTTTGTCAGCCAAAGTCCTCCCATGTTGGCCTGTACTTCTGAGAAGTAGATGCCGAACAATAGGGGGCCAAGGAACGAGCCCTGTGGGACACCACTTGTGACCGGCTTGGAGTCTGACATAGCGCCAGCAACTCTAACCCTGTGGGTTCTGTCCTTAAGCCAGTTTGCAACCCATCTTGTGACATATGGGTTTACATTTAAGCTGGTAAGTTTTTCTACAATACCCGAGTGGGGTATTGTGTCGAAAGCCTTTGCAAGGTCAAGGTAGGCTGTATGGACTGCCTTTCCCTCATCAATGGCTTTGGTGACTGTTTCGAAGAAGTCGACCAAGTTCAAATGGCATGATCTTCCCTTGACGAAGCCAAACTGGGTCGGGTCCAATGTCTGCAAGTCCTCTATATCTTTGTTTATGAGCTCCATTATGATCCTCTCCATAGCTTTGCAGACTAGACTTGTTAAGCTTATGGGGCGGTAATTACCAGGGTCCATAGAGGCGCCGCCTTTGTGGAGTGGGACCACAGTTGCCGTACGCCACTCCTTGGGCACGATCCTGTGGTAAGGCTGAGATTAAACAGCTGCCTTATGTGCGGGTTTAATTCCTCATTTAGCTCGTGTAGCACACAGCTGGGGACACCATCCGTCCCATTGATGCTGTGTTTTTAGCTTTAGAGAGAGCAGCTTTCACTCGCATTTGAGATGTCTGGGAGGCTACACTCGGCTGGGATAGTTATCTCTCCTTTAGGGCGCGAGAGAGGGGGTGAAGTTTGCACTGAACCTGTCTGCCAGTATGTTGGCAATGTCTGTGGGTTCAGTGATTTTTGTATCATTTTGGACTAATTCTGAGCATATCTGGGAGTTTCCACCCAGGTTCCTAACATAGCTGAAAAAGGCCTTATGATTGTCCTTTGAATCCATGGCAATTTTTCTCTCAAAATTGGCCTTAGTTGATTTTATGAGTGCTCGTATTTTTTTACTAATAATGATCAGGGGTGACTTCCCTTTTATGGATTTTGTTCTATCATGTAATAGCTTTCTCCTCGTATTGTAAAGTTTGTTAATGGCTGGTGATTATAGTGTCCCTTTAATGAGAAGGAGCAGACAACACAAGTGAAGCAAAAAATCTGGTCATTCTGAGGAAATGTGTATTGTTCGTTCCTTTCCTTTCCTTTAACACCACCCTAGCTGCGAAAGATCATCGCCTTTTATACAATGTCAGACTGGTAAAAATACACATGCTGTGTGACATAGGAAGTCAAAAGGTATATTTCTTAGTGTGGGGCTACCTACTTTGGAAGGAAACTTTACTGTATTTTTTGTTTTTTTTCTGCATATATTTCTTTTAAGGCATTCCACGTATGTGCTATGCTTTAATATGCATAACGGTGACTGTGAGTGTTTCTGCCACTGACATAATATGCTGTCAGTTTAGGGGTGTGGGGCTCCAGATGTGATGTGGGTGGCTTCTACTGCATTACTTGGAAACTACACCAGGTTGATAGCTGACTGATTCTTTTTGTGTTCCAGCGTTTAGAGCTGCAGGCATTTACAGCAGTTTGTCATGGTATTGCATGAAATGCAGTATTCGGCTATTTTTGTAGGCATTGTATGTTGTACAGTGAGTCCCACACTCTGTCCTAAAATCCTGGGCAACAGTGGAACCTAGGAGCTGAAAATGGAAAATATGAAAAATATTACATGTTAATCGATCAGTTGTTTAACTAACTATAGCTTTCAGTTAAAGTCATAGCTAAATGTCAGAAAGTAATAGTTTCTTACCTTTTTACCAAGAAGAATATGGTCATATAGTTAATAGTAAGGAATTTCTTTACAGGCTTGGGGGAAGGGATTATTTGTTTAGCTAGCTTCATTTACTCAGGTTTTGTATTAGCACATTTTCTGAAGGATATGAAGTTGAAACTCAAATGTCTGTCATTATTTTCTGACTTCAGTTTTCTGTGATTTGCCAGAAAACCACACATTTTAGGAGAAACAGAATACAATATGAGGGAAAAATCTGGACATTTTGTGAATATCTGGAAAGTTGAGAGGTATGTTGTTAGAGAACTCTCTTATAAACTTGAAAAGTTGCTAGAATAACAGGATTTGTGTTAGCATGCATTTTCTGAAAGATATTAAGTAGGAAACTCAAATGTGTGTCATTATTTAGTGAATTAAATCCTCAATGATTTGCCAGAAAACCTCAAATTTTATGTGGAACAGACCAAAAACATGAGGGAAAAATTTGGACGTTCTGCAAAAATCTGAACAGTTGAGAGGTATGATCATGGCAAGTCTCCATTCCTAACACAAGAAATCCAGATGAAGCCTTAAATAATGGAGGGGGCAAAGATTCAGAAATATGGACAGATTTTAAATATTGTTCTTATAAACATAGAATGTTGTTACAGTAACGGGTTTTCTATTAGCTTGCATTTTTTGAAGGATGTGAAGTCTGAAACTCAAATACATCATTATTTAGTGATTTCAATCCTCGTACAAGTTTGCCACAAAGATTAAGAGGTGCACACCAAAAATATGAGGCAAACATCTAGTCATTCTGTGGAAGTCTGGACATTTGAGAGGTACGATGCGTTCTTTTTCATCCCACAATTCCATCGGAGTGGGAGGGGTTACATTATTATGCATGCAAAGTTTATGTTAGCCAGCATCCAGATTTCTGGCCTTTGCCCATTTTTTTGATGTTTCCAGGTTGAGATGTATGGTGGGGTGTGATAGCATAAAAGATTCCTAAGGGCTTTGTGGGAGTGTGTTAGTTGGGGATTAATTTACTAAATGTCAACCTCAGTTTATCACAAACATGGGGACCAGACCAGGGTGAATTTGCGATTTCTCATCCAATGATCAAGATTTCTTTTGAATAAAGTCAGGAATGAACTCTTCTTCACATAGAAGGTGAGCTTATTCCATGGCCCAGTGATCATTTGGGACACATACTGGTCTTCCCAGCATGTTTTATTTATGTTGTATGAAAATTCAGGTCCTTGGATCTAGTGTTTCAGGTGCTGTTTGTTTTGCAGATGTGCAAGAGATTCATCAGAGCTGGATTTGAGGATGCTTTATATGCCAGGCATAGATTGTCTTTCAGTAACCTGTAGGACACAGAATATAGAGATAGGGCCTTAAAGTGATCAGTGAAGGACAGGGTATTCCTACTCTGGATTCTCCTGGTCAGGAACATTTGAGGGCATTTCAACTGTTGCAAGTGCCTGGTTAGGTACATGCCAAAGAAGGCATGCACTCAATGGGTCTGATAATGGCTGAGTGGAGTGGTACTATAACTTCCTTGGACCTGGATGCCAAACCCTTGCTTATGAACTGGGTAACATAAAATGATTTTCTTACTTTGTTGGCTATGTGTTGGCCGAAGGCCAGAATACTGTCTACATAAGTTCCCAGATATCTATCAGGTCAATTCTTAGGGGTGTTTTATTGATGGAGTAATTAGCTTGAGTGGATAATTTCCCAAAGGGCAACATAATGCATTTCTTTATGGTGAGTTTTAATTCTTGGCTTGGCAACAGTCTTTTATTTGTGTTAGGCCCTCTTCTCGGATGTTGCTATTGTGGAGAGAAACTATGACAGCTCCCAATTTACAGTCATCTGCAAAATTGGTGAGCCAGAGGCTTCTGACATTAGCCTTTACTAATGAGAAACAGGAGCAGGTCCCACAGAAAGCCCTGGGGTACTCCGCTGGTGACCAGTCTTCTGGTGAAGATGCTTTCACTGATCCTGACTTTTTGGGGCTATCTGTGAGCTAGCCAGCAATCCAGTGGGTTGTGTAGGTATTTATGCCTAGATCTGAGAGTTTATCAACAATACCTGAGTGGGGTACTGTACTGAATGCCCTGGCCATGTCAAGGTACATGGCATGCACCATTTTCCCCTCACCCATAGCCTTGATGACCCTCTCAAAGAAGTCTACCAGCTTAAGTAGGCAATACCTTTCCTTATCAAAGCCAAACAGGGATGAGTCCAGTGTCAGTAGGTTGCCAATGTCCTTGCAGATCATTTCCATGATAATTCATTCCATGGCTTTGTGTATCAGACTCATCAGACTGATGAATCTGTAGTTCCCAGGGTCTGTTGATAGTCAACCCTTATAAAGAGGCATGACCAGTGTAGCCCTCCATTCACCTAACATGTAACCCGTTTTGACGCTGTAGTTGAGAAATTCCTCAAGTGATCCTGCTAGGTCTTGTTTTAGGCGATTAAGGAGGCAACTAGGATATTGTCTGGCCCACTGAAACAGTGTTTTTGGCCTTAGAGAGTGCCACCAGAACCTTTTCCCTGTTGACATTTGAGGGGATATGCTAGAAGTGATTTTATGGGGGGTAGTAGAGGGTGTGGGGACATGAAGATAGAGCTAAATTTATTAGCCAGTAGATTCACTATGTCACTGGTCACCCTAGGAAGTCCTATGCAGTGTTTTTTTATTTGATTATGGAAAGAAAGAATTTGTCGGTACAGCATAAAATTTTATTAGGCAATTGTTACTGGATGATATTGCTAAGGGCTGGATATCTGTTAGGGGAGAAACGTAATTTGAATGTTGTTGGAAATTTTGTGTACACTAGAGTGTGTGGTAATTCATGTCAATTTAGTTCCTTTAGCAGGATTCAATTATGAGTTTTAGATTGCTGATCAGTAAGTAGCTAATTTTGCGACTTTATAGTAACATTGTTTTAGTTTAGTAGGTAAAGCAGAATTTAGGTTAGTAAAAACCGGGGAGGTTTATAAGAATGTTTAAAGCAGGTAGGCTGTGGATATATTTTTATTTCAGGCCATGTCAGTGAGGAAAGGTTTGACTCTATATGGGCAACCTACAGTTGGTGCTTTTTATGAATTACATGCCTTGTATGGTGATCAAATTTCATGTGGTCATCAATGGTTACACTTGCTAGTTTTATATGTGAAACAACGTCAGTTTTTGGATTATTACATGATGTTATTTTAAAGAGTTTTGTTAGGTTGTGCTGTAGCTTTGGGGTAAATAGCACGAGTTTAGTCTTTTGGGGATTTAAAAGTAGTTGAGATTTGTTTAACCATGGCTTTATGAAGGAAGGTTTGCTTGACTGAATTCTTTCAGAATATGAGGAGTCTGTTGCACAAATGAGGATAAATTCATCAGCTACATGGATGATGCCTGTGTTTATGTCATTTATGAATAGGTTGAAAAGCAGTGGTCAAGAACAGAACCTTGGTGGACTCCACTGGTATAGGAAGATATGAGGAGAAATCATTCTCCAATTTTACTGTATGCTCCTGGTTTATGCTGTAACTGTGGAACTAGTGAAGGGAAATTTTTGCAAGTATTTTTGCTAGCAGAAAGTGTAGAAGGTTTTAATTACATCAAAGAGTAGAGTAGAAATAAAATTGTTAGGATTGACTGTGTCAGTGAAATTAAGCAGAGCAGTGGTAGTAATATAACTGAGCCTAAAACCATGCTGTATAAGGAAGAACAGATTATTTTCTCAGATATAGTTTAGAAGTTGTGAATGCACATGCCTCTCTAGGATTCTGAGCAATGGAGATAAGAATGCTATGGGTCTATAGTTGGAGAGGTCTACTGACCCACCAAGGGTATTACATATGATTTATTCCAGAGGTTATGAACTTGTTTTACATTGAGTGAGTTATTAAGATAAATAGTGGATAGGCTATAGCATCTGTGGTGCATTTGATATATTCTGAGGGTAACTGATTAGAGGCTAAAGTTGTATTTCCAAGGTTTGTAGGTACTTTTTGATGGTGGAAGTAGGAACTGGAGAGATGGTGAATGTCTGGGGGGTTATTAGTTTGAGACGGAATTTTTTTTTAATCATAGTTTTTCGATAGTGAAGTAACTGTGTTCATGAAATAGAAGCTGAACTGAAAGGTGACTGGTACATCCTTATCTGTGGCTGCTGTGATCAAGTAAGTAATCTTCCAGGGTTTAAAAGTTTATTATGCAACAACTGGAAAGGCAGCAGAAATACCTCACTAAAAGAATCACAGGCTTAAAGCAGATGCCCTACGCTGACCACCTTAAAAAACTCCAGCTATACTCTGTTGCATATCGTCTACTCAGAGGCGATCTCTGCTTAACATACAAGGCCATGTCAAACCCAGAGCTGTTGGACATGCTACACTTAAAGAAATCCCAATCCCTCAGAGCCACATGCTCCAGGGATCGTAACCTTGTCATCACAATAAACAAAACATGCTGGAGGGATAGGTTCCTGACCCAGAGACTCCCCAGACTCTGGAATAGATTGTCCATACATGTCAAGCAGAGTGCCTCTTTGGCTCTCTTCAAAAGTAACCTTGATGATTGGATGGGAGAAAGGAAATTCACCCCGGGGATCACGTCAGTCACCCTGCTACACAGGATTCCAGGGAAGTAAATAGTGTGGGAAGAAATAGCCAGGGAATTGTTATGGCTAGGCTTCTATAGGCCCTAGGGCTGATAGCCTAGTACCAACCTATGAACCTATGAACCTATTTACTGAGGATCAGAATACTGTAGGATTACTAAGGTGAATGTTTTGAGAAATTGTATAATAGGATTTCATATCAGGCTTTATACATTTCATAGGATCATAGGAGGTTACTAGGCTAATGGCACTGGGGCCCCTACAAGCCTAGCCAAGGGTTTATCCCTAAAAGAAACCACAGTCAGCACCTGTCACCCCTGTCAATGAGGGACAAAGGTGGAACCCCTGGGACAAATTTGTGGTTTCCCATCCACTCATCAAGGTTGCACTTGAAGAGGGTCAGTGAGGTGCTCTGTTTGACATGTATGGGAAGTTTATTCCAGAGACGGGCAGCCTCTGAGAGACAAACCTGTCTTTCCAGCAGGTTTTGTTGATGTCGCATATTAGATTCAGGCCTTTTGAGTGGGTAATGCATGAGGAGTTACACTTACAGATATGGAGGATCCCTAGTAGAGTAGGGTCCCAGGTTGCTTTGTAGGCAAGACACAGATCACCCCTGAGCAATCTGTACGATACTGAATAGAGTGATAGTGATTTGAACTTGTCCGCATAGGACAGGTGTTGGAGGCCATGGATTCTCTTTGTGAAATATTTCAGTGGCCTTTCCAGTTGGTGCAGATGTTTGGAGGGGTACATAACAAACAGGGTGCAGTACTCAATTATTGGACTAATGAAGGAGGAGTATAGAAAGGTTATAACCTCTTTTTTTCTGGATGCAATTCCTTTACTTATGAGATTAACCAAGTGAAAGGCTTTTCTGACCACTGCCGCTACATGATGGTCGAATGTGAGGTTGTTATCAACCTGAGTGCCCAGGTCTCTCACCACAGGCTGCATGCTTAGGAGGTTGCCATTGATGTGGTAATCAGTATGGGCCATGTTTTTGCTGAATGGTATGATGATACATTTTTTCGGGTTTAGCTTGAGGCCATAACTTTTGCACTAGTCAGTTGCTGTGAGACCCTCTTGCAGTATGGTAACATCATTTGGGGCATTAATGACAGCACCCAACTTACAGTCATCTGCAAACTTGGTCAGCCACAGGCCTTTTGTCTTTGCCTGGACCTCTGAGAAGTAGATATCAAACAGTAGGGGTCCCAGGACAGATCCCTGGGGAACTCCATTAGTGACAGGTCTGCTATCAGAGGTGGTGGCACCTATTTTAACTTTGAGGGTCCTATCATTGAACCAGTTGGCCACCCACCTGATGAGATAGAGATTTATGCCAAGTTGTGTTAGCTTTTCAATGATGCCCGAGTGGGGGATTGTGTCAAAAGCCTTGGCCAAGTCAAGGTAAGCTGTATGCACTGACTTTTCCTCATCCAGGGCCTTGGTGACAGTCTCAAAGATGTCTACTTGGTTGAACAGGCAAGATCTGCCCTTAACAAATCCAAACTGGGTGGGGTCAAGTGAGATTGCCTATGTCCTTGTTTATGAGATCCATAATGATACACTCCGTGGCTTTACAGATCAGAGTTGACAAGCTAATGGGGCAATAGTTTCTAGGGTCAGTAGTGACACCACCTTTGTGCAAGAGGATGAAAATAGCAGTTCTCTATTCTGCTGCAATGAAGCCTGTGCTTAGGCTATGGTTGAATAGGTGGTCAATGGTGAATTCAGTTCTTGCTGGAGATAGTGCAGAATACAGCCTGGGATACTATCAGGTCCCATGAAAGCAGTGTTCTTTGCCTATAATAGGGCCTTTACCACTTTATCTATGGAAATGTGAGGTGCAGGACAAGTATCGGGAATGTCGAAAGGGCCTTTTGGGGAGACAAGGGGGTGAACTTGCACTGAACCTATCTGTTAGCAGGTTGGCTAAGTCAAGAGGATTGGTGTGAGTGATACTGTTAAGTAGTAACTTGGAACAAACCTGGGCTTTGCCATGGAGGTTCCTGACATAACTGAAGAAGGCTTTGTGGTTTCCCTTTGTTCCAGAGGCTAGTTTCAATTCATAATTGGCTTTGGGAGCTTTTTCTAGTGATCTAATTTGCTTGTTGAGGCTATGGAGGGAGTTTTTCCAATTTGGAATATGTTCCTTTTTACCCTTGGACAACAGTTTCTTCCTTTTGTTGTAAAGCCTGTTGATAGAAGATGTCAACCAAACAGGTCTGTGTTTCTTTGAGGAGCCGGTTTTATTTCTATTGGGCATTGCTGAGTCCATGCTCTGTGTTTGAATTCCTCCTGCACTCCTGTTGTATGGTCTACTAGGTACCGCATAGTACCATTTTGCATCTTTCTTTCACTCACTTGCTATTCTCCCTATAGTATGCCCTGGGACATCACTACCCCTCTAACCTCTCCTTTAACATCTACTCTATCCTTCTACTAGACGCTCTCCTTTTTGTTCTCTCTTCTTCATTCTTTATGTTGCTAAACCACTAAACAGCCTCTTTCTCTCTCTACAACTTGCTGTTACCCTCGCCCTCTAACATCCGGTGCTCCTCAAGCTACACTAAACTATCCAAGAATTTTCACCCTCCTAAGGAAAACATCTCTGGACTGCCTGGACCAAAACAACCTACAGAGCAGTTTATAGTGTGTTCTCCCTCAGAAAGGAGTCAGCAAGTATATAGACCTATCAACTTGTTTACACCATTTTTTAATTTGTGTCTTAATGCTTATGTACCCACGGCGTACACGATAGTAGTCTACTGCCATCCGTAGCCATCCTTCCCTCCCTCCCTGATTTAATATTTTCTAGGTGACCCTTTCGTACAGAATAGTTGTATCACTATAATATTTTACCACTAGGTGGCAGCATTTACCACTATAGATAACCATACCCCCGTATATCAGCCTTATTTATTTGCACCCCTAGCGCTTGCAGTTCTGTATTTTATATATTTGGATTTACTTTATTCCCTCTTCCTGGACAGTTTTGTATTACCCCCACCCCAAAGAAAGACACTTACCTAGCATATAGCTGTTGAACTATTCCATTCCCAACCCACTGATTGTTTTTCATGGAACTTTAATCCTCTCAGCTCATCCCGCTCCGTTCGCCCTTCAGGCTCACTCCGCTCCCCTACCCTGCCCCCAAAACTCACCAGCCCCCACATCCTGTACATTTATAGCTAGACAAAGCCCTCCCCTAACCCACCCTCTTCCAATCACACAAAATATCTTATCTTACCACACCCACTTCCAATCTCATTACTACTCCACCACTCAAACACAATGCCTTCCATCCCATCACCCACTGGTATAACAACTAGCCTTCTATTCTCTCCCATATGTCTTATCTAGCTTCCATATCTCCCCAACACACACCACATATCTCACTCACATTCCATATGCACATACCACCATATTCCAACCCCAGCTTGCACACTAATTTCCCCTGAACTCTTTCCTTCCAACCCAGCCATTCTATTCAAACACAAACTTCTCCCCACCTCACCCTCCCTATACTTAAATCTCAGTAGTCACACTAAAAATCTCTACTCTTATATAACCCAAAACCACTATCCCCATCACACCACATCATACAAATCCTCCACCATGTGTCTCTCTCACTCTCCAGTAACATTCACCCAAACCCTGGCCCCAACCCCAGCACAAATGTCACTAACCACACCACCAAACCCCAAAAACTTAAGTCCATTCAGTTTACCACACTCAATGCCCAAAGCCTTAGAAACAAAATCCCACACCTGCCTGCCTGGCTCTCCCATAACCACCCCTACATAATCGCCATCTCTGAGACCTGGATAAAACCCTCCATAAAAGATAATGAAATTCTCCCACTGGGCTACCAAATCCTACACAATGACAGAGCTAACAAAAAAGGAGGTGGTGTAGGTATTATCTACCCCTCCTTTCATACATTAACTCCTTATACCAACCACATCCTAACCTTTGCCAATGCCAAAATTACAATAGGTCTATTAAAAATAAACAATTATAAGTCCATATGCATAGCAGCCATCTATATTCCCCCAGGTAATAACATCAAGACACATGAAGACATCCTCTCCTGGTTATCCTCCAACATCAAAAATGAAACCTATATCCTCAGTGACATGAACATTAACTGGGCCTCTTTTTCTTCTGCAACCCCTTCCCTCACAATTAATCTGTAATTTCTCCCAACCTATAACATCTCCAACCAGACCAAACAAAGACGGTACCTCCAGTACCATCATAGACTGGATCCTAACTACTCACTCCAACCTCATCTCCAATGCCAGAATACTGCCAGACCCTGTCAGTGACCACCTACCAGCCTTTGCTGATCATCTCCCCTCCCCTCTGCAAAAACACCACTACACTCAAATCCACAAACTCTCCTCTTTCAACCCTCAAACCTTCTCAGACTGTCTAAAGCACACTAACTGGACCCCTCTAAAAATACTTCCACTAGATAGTGCTGTATCTTACTTCAACCAGTCATTCCTCACCCTTCTAAATCAGCAAGCCCCCATTAGGGTTAAACACATCAAAACCAATCCATGCCCCTGGCTATCAAAGGAAACTAAACTTGCCATGCACCAGTGTGACAAAAAATGGAAACAATATCAAAGACTAAAAACCTCCAACTCCCTGCTAAAATTTAAACAACTTCGGAACACCACAAAAAAAAACTGATAACAAAAGACCGCAAAGCCTACTACTACAAACTCCAATCCACGCACTTTTCCGACCCAAAAAAGTTCTGGGACTCCATCTCCTCCATTCCCCACCCTGGTAATAAAGATAACCTCTGTCCAGACACCAACCACACTGACCTAGAAACTGCCACCCAATTCAACACATTCTTCATAGATTGTATCACAAAACTATCATACACTTTCCCACACCCCTCTCCATCTCCTGCCCCTCCAGCCCTCCTCATTCCCTCAACATCCCACCTCCCTCCTCCCCTTTCAACTTCTCACCCGTCCCCACAAGTACAATAAAAACTCTTTTCCTCAAACTAAAACCATGTCACAACGCACCAGACAATTTACCCTCTACCTTCCTCAAACTATCAGCAGAAAGCATAGCCTACCTCATCTCTATTCTTATAAACAGATCCATACAAGGATCTTACATCCCTAAAACCTGGCGCCATGCTTACATCATCCCACTCCACAAAGGTGGTAAAAATACAGACACCACTAACTTTAGACCCATCACTATACTTTATCCTCTTTCTAAAATACTATAAAAATCTATCCACACACAACTCATGCCTTACCTAACCCTAATTATACCATGACTTCAAAACGTGCATGGATTGGCCAGCTGTTAGAATCGAGTTATACTATGAAAAGGTCCGTCGCCTCGACTTTTTCCATTAGTATAACTCGTTTAAAACATTGTGCTCATATAAGAATGGGTTTAACATATTAGACAGTTTAAAATAAGCAACGGAGATCTCCGCTTATTTTGCTGTCTCGCTATGTTAAACCCATTTAACATAGCGAGACAGTAGCTTTAAAGCAACGGAGAAAGCAAGATCTCCGCTTTTTTTAGCCAATGAGTTTAACATAGCGACAGATTTAAAAGCAAACGGACATCTCCGCTGCTTATTTTAAACTGTCTCACTATGTTAAACTCATTTAACATAGCGAGACACTAAAAAAAGCAACGGAGATCTTGCTTTCTCCTGTTTTTGCTCACAGCTCTGATGTACTGAGGCACGCAGTACATCAGAACTGCCGGATGCTAGACATCTCGTGAAGGGCAGCAAACAGGTATTATATATGCCATATTTAAGAAAAGTACAGTTTCTTTTCTTAAATAATGTCATGAGTATAATAACTCATTCTGGTGGTAATGCTAATTTCCACGGTGCTTTTGTTTGTCCCTCGGCCCGCCCTTGGGACCAAACCACGCCAACCATGGGTAAATTTAGCATTACCCACACCCAGGCGTGGGTTATTGCTATAATAACCTCCTGTCTCCCACTCAACATGGTTTCCACCCTGGCCACAGTACCATGTCAGCTCTCCTTTCCTATCTCAAAACCATCAACAAAGCACGCAACAGTGACAACTTTGTATCTACATTATTCTTAGATCTCTCTAAGGCATTCAACACCATCTTCCACACATTACTCCTATGCCAGCTCTCCACCCTACATCTAACTCCTTCCACCGTAGCCTGGTTCTCCAGCTACCTCTCCGAATGCCAACAAGCTGTCCAATGGAAAACATCAACCTCTCCCTTCCTACCTACACTCACAGTAGGACCCCAGGGCTCTGTTCTGGGCCCTCTACTCTTTAACATATTCATAAATAACTTCCACCACTCCATTCCAGAATCCTCAGTCATCCAGTACACAGATGACTCAACCATAATATGCTCATCTTTCTGCCCCTCCAGACTGCTACTAAAAACCCAACTAGCCTTCTCCAAAACAGAAACCGGGATGCAGTCCAGTCACCGAGCTCTAATGTCTAATAAAACAAAACTAATAATCTTTACCCCTTCTAGAAAGTCCAAAATTGACAAACACTCATTCTCCATATGTAGCCAAAACAAAACCACCTTAGAAACCGTTCCCTGTACCAAGCTATTAGGCATAATTATTGACAAAGATCTAAAATTTGATACCCATATTCACTCCTCAATTAAAAAAAAATAAAAAAATCAGTCTCCTCTACTGACACAACTGCTACCTCTCTCCCCATACCCAGCAAACTCTAGCATCCACCTTCCTTCTTTCCTCCCTTATGTATGGTGCTCCCCTATTCACCAGTCTCCAGCTTAGCCTACTATCCAGACTTGAATCCTGCTACAATAAAATATGCAGATTTGCAACTAATGCAAAAAAATTCATCCCATCACTGCCACTCCTTAGACACCCTCAAATGGCTCGAGCTTCCCAACTACCTGAAATACCTCCAACTTACAACTGCCCACAAGCTCATCTTCAAATCTGAAAACTGTCCCTCTCTCATTACAGCCTTAAATCCCGGCATACCAACCCACTCCCTCAGATCTGAAAACTAAAATCTCCTGCAAGTTCACAAACCTTCACACCCCCCCCGGCCATCTACTACTATCCTGTTTCTTAGCAAAACAGTGGAATTCTCTTCCCTCCATGCTACGTAATCTATCTGACCATAACAACTTCAAATCTCACCTGTTCTCCCACTTATCATCCAAATGGCAATGCCCCTGTCATGCTCCAACTTAAACACTCCTCCACCCTACTGTAGCTATAACTTATATCCTATAGTCCCACTATGGAAATTCACTCCCTACCAATGATGTACTATTGTTCCAGTAAAGGTATACTTCTTTCTCAATGCTCAAGGTATATGACAGTACAATAACTATGACATACTGCTAGCCACAGTACCAGTAGGGTTTCTCAAACTCTCAATGAGTACCTAACTTACTATGTCCAATAACTTTATGTTGAATATTTCCAGCTTTCTGTCTTCCGATACATGAATGCTTCTTTCTCATAGCTCAGTGTGTAAGACAGTACACCACCTATATTGTATCACTAATTACACTACCAGTATGCTTTCCCAATCTCTCACAGTGTACCTAAATTACATATGTTATACTACTAAGTATAGTACCAGTATGTATTTCTCAACTCTCAAATTGTACCTAAACTACTATGTTTAATAACTATATGTTTGCATATTTTACATACTGTATATGGAGATGCTCTGGGGGTAAGATTTACTCTCCAGCTGTGATATACTCCCTTTTAATTAAATAACAGCCCTCTTGAGGATTATTTAATGCCAATTTAATCTGTGCTCCTATAGACTGGTTTCATACAGAGCTTGGGAAATGACTGCACTTTGGAGAAGGAACATTG